>NW_027508720.1:1797500-1967500 GCF_051911475.1 Siphateles boraxobius | reverse complement strand
TTTAAATGTCCGTTTTGGAGAGTATTCACGTAAAATATGTGGGTTATGTCTTAAACAGAGTTGTCATCCAGTCTCTTTGGTATAGGTAGAGAGAGAGACGAGGAAAACAAACAAGCATGCAAACTGAAATTATCGCGGCCGGAAAAATTATCGAGCTAATTTTTTTTATCGTGCGATAAATTGATTTATTGACTATCGCGACAGGCTTAATCTAGATTAATGACAGCTAGCCGTGAGCTGTGGCTAACAGCTGGCAAGCTACAAGCTGCTAGCCACTTAGCTAGCTAACAACTCGCTACCTAGTCAGAGCAAACTACCACCAAAATCATACATTTACATTTTTTTTTTATAATACCTACATTTCCCATGATTAAATATAAATCCTTGGTGGCCAGGTGCCGCACTTTTACGTCTTTTACCCATCCAGCAACAGCATATTAATATGCATCGGTACTCTTGAAAGCCTTCAAGCGATCCCCACTGTATGGGGAGGGGTTATGCACAAGGTAAATATATATATATATATATATATATATATATATATATATATATATATATATATCATGGAAGGCAAATTGGGGCAAGTCTGGGGCAGATAATAAAGGACAAAAGAAAACTGGGGGTAACAAATAAGGATCGGAACCTAAAATTAAAATTAAAATTCTCCAGGTATCTCTGTCTCTCTGTTTGGGCGGCCATACCGGCCGAGATCGGTCGTAAATATGCCGGCGTTCTATTTGGTGGTGACGTGGCATCTATGAATATAAGTTTTATTTATTATTACTTTGGTGTATTATAATGAGTTGAACAGTTTAGCTGCATTTTCCGAAATCTGGGTGTCAGATGAGAGAGTAGAGTTACCGTGACGACTGCATCCTCAGACAACAAAGAGGATATTTTCAACAACCACTAACTTTTTAAATAAATATGGTACGTAACACAATTAATTTGAAAGCGAGGGTTTACAGATCACAATGCAAGCGTGAGCAGCCTCAATGTGAAGCCCTATTCGCAGTGGATAAGTATTAACGTAGACTAACCATGTTCCATACACAACGATATTCCGTACAGATGACCTTTTCCCACCGATCGCTAAATAAATACTTCCAGATTATACATAAACTATATATGTGTGTTATCATCACAACTCGCTCTTTTATCTCCAACCAAGAAAGAGAACCCCCTGCCGTTTGTTCCAGAGAGATTTTAGTAAGTTTGCTAGGTGTGCTCACTGCTCCTGCAAACGTAGGGTGGGCAAGCTACAGCCCAGATATAAGCTTTAGGCGGGGAGACAACTACAGCGGTAACAATGTGCATTTTAATTGGATTAATGCTTCTCACAGTACTATAGTCTTCATGAAATGATTATTATGTTATCACAAATCATTAAATATATTACCTTTTGTTGTATAACTGCTTTGAAAATGGGGAGACGCAGAGACAGCAGAGACGCAGCGTGCAGTGATGATTATATTTTAACATTTAAAATTGTCATTCTTTAATAAATCAACAATATATATATATATTACTATATTATATCACAAATTATCATTTTAAAGTCAATTTTTGCAGTTGAAATCAAGGTATGCGCTCTGTACGGAACACCGTTAACTTCTGTGAGCATCCGAACCCAGGCGGAGGAGGTACTTTAGCACACTATTCTCAAATACTATTCCCCAGAGAATGAGCACTCACACAAGCTTGTCTGGCTCTCAGCAACTGAGTGGCGGCCGCTGATGTGCGGTGAAAGGCGAAAAGTGTACGGAACATGGTTAGTCTAAGTTACCTGGTGACCTCTACTCATTCGTAATAATTGCGGAGGTTGTCTGTGATCTCAATCCCGTGCGAATCGGCCATGTCTGTAATTTGTAAAGTAAAAATTCCCCCGCAAATGACCTACCATATTACCCGCACACCGAGGTCCAGTGATAATATCAGTCCCGTGTGAATCGGCATCTCTGTGATTTGGAGGGGTCGTATATAATTTTTTCAAGGTTTTTGTTTCCTGTGTTCTTTTTTATCCATCTTTGGCGACGAATGGAGTGTTGGAGTGTTTTGATAGTATTTTGGGCGCTGGGTCATATCGCTATACACCATACAACTATACAATTTGCAGAAAGAGAAAGCTGAAAACCATCAGAAGAGTGAAAGCAAAGAAATGATTAGATGGAGATGGATGACATGTATATCAGAATGCTGTAAGGAACATTCTTCTGTTTATGATACAGTATATCATACAGCTAGATCTATAACGACAAGACATCCGGGAGATAAGTCAGTAAATTTGAGCAAGTAATTTCTAAATCACACAAGGTCCCCAGATAATACTAATACTTTAGTGTCTACACGATCGCAGACGGCTGTCTTTGAGCCATCAGGTGTTTTTGACCTACTGTACATGAGGTGAGAACAGTTAGCTATTTAGGTTTGTAAGTTAACATGGACTCACTAACTTTAATTGTAATTTAATGAGAGTATGACAAGAAGAAAATAAACGGGATTGGATTCGAATCCTTATGGAACCAGGTTACGGTCCGTTCGCGCAATTATTATCACACGTTTAAAACGCACTGTTGAACGCGCGCATGATTCGATACATGAATAACCATGCCCATCCTCTCAGGATACCTGGAATCGGGGTTTATAAGAACCCCAGGCACATCCTTTTACCACTTTTGTAGCAAAAACTCAGATCTTCCAATGTTTCTCTATGGCGCTGAAAAAATACGACTGATACTCAACTGCCATTGGCTAATCAGCATTCGAGGGGAGGGACTTACCGATTGGTCAATTTGAACTTTGCCCTCAGACAATACACACAATCTGTCAAAAACACAGACTACATGACTGTTCAAAACATTGCTACCATACACTTTACAATAGGTTTTTAGAGAATGAGGAATTTTGTGAAATCACAGCACTGACTGATAACTCTTTCAGGGACAACCCTGACAAAAGAAATGCAAAACAGTACTATAATAAATACCTCTTACAAAAGTGAATACTCCTATACATGATGTTCTGGACAAAAACCTGACCTTTGAAATGTCACACTGACAAAACATGTCAGGTAGAGTTCATTCTCAGTAAAATACTCACATTTTCAAAAGCTTAATTTCCAAACGCAGTTACTGGGCAACAGCATCAGTATCAATGTATTCATCATCTCCTCTCAGTTCTGGGTCAGGCCGTACAGGAGTGTCTATTACAGTACAGTGAACAGTGAACTTCAGTGAAATATTTAAGAAAAGTTTATTTTCATTACACTACTGTAAAGACGTCTTGCAGCAGATTAAAAAACACTAGAAAAGAAAAGTTGAAGTACCAAAGAATTGAATATGAACAGTGTGACACTTGAGATTGTTATATTGTGCTTGTGTTTTTTTTAATGAGAACATGATTAAACCTCTGTTTAAAATGAGGGCATTTTTGTGTAAAGTTTTACAGAAAACAGGTGAAATGTGTTAAACGTTTTGAGAACTGAATTAATGGTTTTGGGAAATTGGGCCAATTGAACCAGTTATAGTATTAGCAATCAAGAAAAACTATAGCTGACTTGTATTATGTACAGTTGGTTTGGTCACATCATTAGAAATAAGTGTGAACAGTTTTGAGTTGTTGTGTGTAAACGATGACAACTGTGTTGTAGTTGTGTTTGAGGCCCCATCCACACTACTACGTTTTAGTTTAGAAACGGAGACCTTTTGCTACGTTTGCACCTCCCGTCCACACTAAAACGGCAAAAGCGAAGAACTAAAACGGAGGACTTTAGAAACGATGCCGACCCTGTTTTGCGTTTTGAATCTCCGGAGGGCGTTTTAGTGAAGACGGGTCAAAGCGGAGGACTTTAGAAACGATGACGCAGAGGCTCACGCTCGGCTCTCTGATTGGGTGTCATACAACGGAAGAAAACTTACAACAACAGCCTGGACTACCAGTTACGTTAGTGCAAGTAAATTCTGCATTTCACAATGCTATAACTGCCTACATGCGCCGGAGGCAAGCTATTATTCCAGCGATCTGTGACAGTTCCCGTGTGCAGCGGCGGTATCGACTGTACATGGAGCGAATGTCCAGATCGGCACTTATCAACCTCAGCGAAATCTGAGGAATAGTCAATCTGATTCCTGCTTACACCGGCACGCGCACGCCCAGTGTAGGTGAATGGTGACGTGATCCGCGTTTTCCGTCGTTTTAATGTGGACGGAGATCAGTTCTAATACGCAGCTAAAACGCTGGTGTGGACTGAGATCGTATTCATTTTAATTCTCCGTTTCTAAACTAAAACGCAGTAGTGTGGATGAGGCCTAACTTTTGCCTGCCTGTGTTTAGCGTTTTAGCAATATTACAATATTATATACAATAAACCCTGACAATATTATATTATATTATATTATATTATATTATATTATATTTTATTTTATATTATAGTATATTATATTATATTATATTTAGACAAAATTTATGTTTTGCTTATTTTTTTTTGTATTACTAAATCACAATTATTTTTGTCAGTCACATGGTTTGAAATCAACTGTTACAGTTTAATATTATATATCAAATTGATCAATATTGTCAATATTTTGTATCATTATTTTCTTTTTTGTCAATTACATTTTCTTTCATTAACCAACTGTAATCAGATTGATTCTAATGTTGTTCATTTCAATAAAATGCCGCACGAAACACAGTTTTAGGTTACTGAAATTTTGGGAGACATGTTGAATTCCCTCACTCATGTATATCTACTCTTGCAGGAATATTTCCTCAAAGTCCTTCTTTAATATAGTCATGAGCTGTAGAGAAGCCAAACTCTCCAGCTTGACCCGTGCTGTATGGATAAAACATATAAACCGCTAAACCCACTGGACTAGTGAACTGTCGCACAAGTTAAAGCGTGTGTGTGTGTGTGTGTGTGTGTGTGTGTGTGTGTGTGTGTGTGTGTGTGTGTGTGTGTGTGTGTGTGTGTGTGTGTGTGTGTGTGTGTGTGTGTGTGTCTTCAGCCAGAATAATAGCGTGTATAAATGAGATGACCGCGAGCAATATTTAAAAATGAGGATCTCTGCAGAATAAGTATGTGACACTTACATAAACAAGACAAATTAAAAATGGCACTTCATGTCAAAAACACTGAAGATACATTGCAGATAGGCGACATTTTGATTTCATGTTGAGTTTAAGGATCTATTTCTACCCTCTCTGACCCTTAAAAATGGCTATAACCTTATGAAGATTCAATCATATTTTGTACACATTTTTCTATATAAAATAAACCAGTTAGTTTAGCCACATTAACCACATTTTAGTTTATTTGGCAAAATTTTTTGTGTGTGTGCAAAACATTAGAACTCTAAAGACATACAAAAAATTGTGGCGTAAAAAACCCCTGATAAACCTCTCAGTTTATTATTAAAGACATAGATATAGATAATAGTTAATATAGCTGGGTCAGTGGGTGCTGTGCTCCTTATGTTGCCGTTTCATATGTATGAGCGCATATAATGAAGACTAAGACCTTTACAGGTGTGTTTCAGCCCAAGATTGAACACACACCTGTTCTTATAATCTTACCAATTAACCTTCACACTCCGCTTGGATTCAGTTTCACTAGAACTTGTGAATCTCACGACTGTGTATAGAGTGCCACAATGTCCAATCTCTTCATCTGAGTAATCGGAGATGGATCCTGATTCATACGCTACAGCAGAGCTCAAAAACACGTTTTGTTTGTTTTAACTCTGAAGGGTATTTTAAATACATGTATTTATACATATATTTTGCAGCCATGGAACTGTTTTTTAGCTGTGTGTTATCTATCTATCTGTCTATCTATCTATCTATCTATCTATCTATCTATCTATCTATTTATCTATCTATCTATCTATCTATCTATCTATCTATCTATCTGTATATCTATCTATCTATCTATCTATCTATCTATCTATCTATCTATCTATCTATCTATCTATCTATCTGTATATCTATCTATCTATCTATCTATCTATCTATCTATCTATCTATCATCTGTATATCTATCTATCTATCTATCTATCTATCTATCTATCTATCTATCTATCTATCTATCTATCTATCTATCTGTCTGTATATCTATCTATCTATCTATCTATCTATCTATCTGTCTATCTATCTATCTATCTATCTATCTATCTATCTATCTATCTATCTATCTATCTATCTATCTATCTATCTATCTATCTATCTATCCATCTATCTACACTCTAAAAAGTGCAGGGTTGTTTTAACCCAAATTTGGGTCAAATATGGACAAACACAATCATTGGGTTACATTTTTAAATTACATATTTAACCCCATGATTGGGTTTGTCCATATTTGACCCAAATTGGGGTTAAAACAACCCTCCACCTTTTAGAGTTTATCTATCTATCTATCTATCTATCTATCTATCTATCTATCTATCTATCTATCTATCTATCTATCTATCTATCTATCTATCTATCTCTCTCTCTCTATCTCTCTCTATCTATCTATCTATCTATCTATCTATCTGTATATCTATCTATCTATCTATCTATCTATCTATCTATCTATCTATCTATCTATCTATCTATCTATCTATCTATCTATCTATCTCTCTCTATCTCTCTCTATCTATCTATCTATCTATCTATCTATCTATCTATCTATCTATCTATCTATCTATCTATCTATCTATCTATCTTTCTGTCTGTCTGTCTGTCTGTCCGTTTTACAAACTTACAATATTATTTAAACACTGTTGGTTTTATATCATAAACTGAAAATAGTTAGTCAATTAGTTTTGCAACTATGAAAATGTATAGATGTGGTTTTGTTTATGAATAACATAACCCGAGCTCATGAGAAAACGTAACTATTTTACGTTTTGACAAATTTGCAGGATCTTATTCATACGAAACCATTCATTAAAAAATAAATGAATGAATAACCATAAAGGTCATCCCCCAGCGCTTTATGAACAACAACACCTATATCTCGAGAAAGAGGTCATTGACAGTAATACACAGATGCATTGACAAGGAGTTTTCCAAATAGCATATAAACTGCCCCACAGGCAAGGGCTATTAGTCAGATGGATTTGTCATGAGTGGAAATATATTTCTGATGTCACTGCAATGCTTCTCCAATTTCTATGGAGGCCAAGAGCCGTAGGATGCAAACGGAAGAAATAAAGACCAACGCAGGAGAATGACCCCCAACGGGATGAAATCTAGCTGGATTTTTACAAAGTCTGACTCATTTTCACTGGATTGGTATTGCTTTATAGCATATATAATCAAATAGAGCATTTTGCTGGTCTTCATCACAGGTTCAAGAATAACTGTATAACTCATCACAAACATGTATGACTTTCTTTCTTCCAACTTTTGAAGAATGTTAAATCGTCCCCTGTAGCATGGCTCCCAAATTCACTTCCTCTTCACCATTGCAATTTGACGCATTATACATTACATTTATTTATTCACTGTGGTTTGGTGTCAAGGAGGTTAAAACTTAGATGTGTCAAATTTTGATTGTATTTGGGTTCAAAACTCAAAGCTACTGTATAAAGGCCCGATCACACCAAGAATGATAACTATAACGATTACTTCATTAGCGTCCACAACTATGGACGATATCGTTCTGTTTATATCGATATGACAAAATCATTCTGTTTATATCGATATGATGATATCATTCTCAGCCTCTGAAAGCAGGATGGATTCTGATTGGCTGTCAGTGTTTTTATCGTTCCTCAGCTGGAAAAATCGTTCTGAAAGTGATTCCAACAATATTGTTTCTATGTGCTGTTTAGGGCTGCAACTAACGATTATTTTGATAATCGATTAATCGGACGATTATTTTTTCGATTAATCGATTAATCGGATGGAAATTAAATTCGATTTTTTTTTATTATAACTAAATAAAACCGTAAATCAGGGTATTTATGTGTAAAAGTGTACTTTAAAAAGTGCAAAAGCCACACATTAAGTTTTACTAATATCAATATTTGCATTGTTTTTAATGATAATTGCTGATGGCAAGTTGACAAACATGATTATTGTTAAAAAAATGATATCCAACATATTATGTTTTAACACAATTTTTGTTAAAACAAATTTACACAGACATGTTGTTCAGATGTGAATATCTGAACTAAAAACAAACTAAAAACATCTAAAATATATAATTCATTTAATTTTTATTTAAAATTAATTATATATAAGGAATATAAGGATAAAGAATATAATATATATTATATATATATAATATATAAAAGAATATAATATAAGGATAAATTGATTAAATAAATATAGAAAGACTGAAAACAATTGTGTGAACATAGAGCCGCAGTAGATCGCTTTTGAAAAACAATTAAAACTTAGTAGACAAATGCTATAAAAAGAGAACGGAATGGAGGTAACGTTACCCAGCAAGCTAACAGGCTTGAGTAAAGGACAGGAGAAATTATGCATTAGTGCACAAGCATTCGCTGAAAACCACTGAGTACAGTGACTAAAAAACAATATTTTACTGCTGCTGTTATTAACTGCCTTTGTATTTAATGCTTCACTTTGTAAACACCGTTTTAATTTAACCTATTTCTGCGGTAGCGCTATTTTAATCCATCACTTACGTTGCGAGCGAACTGATTGCACAACCTGATAATGACATTCGTTGACAACGATTTTCATAATCGATTATAATCGATTTTATCGATTAGTTGTTGCAGCCCTAGTGCTGTTATTGTTATAGTTGTGGACTCTGTCACACTTTATTTTAAGGTGATGTAGTTGCACATTAATACATGTACTTACTATCATAACAGTGTATTATGCATAATTACAACTATCCCTCAACCATACCCTAACCGTAACTCTATAGTAATTAATATTACTCAGTACTTATTTGAGTAACTACGATATAACTACTTCGCCTTAAGAAAATAAAGTGTAACTGTGGACTCTGCTATTCTTTTATATTTAGAACTATTTTTAGGACTATATTTTATTGTTATCGTTAGTTATCGTCCTTGATGTGAACGGGCCTTAACTTGGCTTCGGAAAACTTGGAATATAATGTATAGAGTTATTTAATAAACTTCACATCTTCAATGGCACTTTTATGGTGTTTTTGTCCTTTTTTTGGAACTATTGTTTAAATTAAAGGCTATTTAAATTGATGAGAAATTTCAAGTTTTGATGCTGATATTTTCTGTTCTTTTGTTTTCTGCCTGTGGTGATTATGAGTGAAACGTTACTTCATCATTGTGTAAAAGACATTGCCACCTTGAGGAAAAATGTGAATTGCACTTATTCAGTCATCAAAGATTCAATTATTGTTGTCTATAAAAAAATATACTTACACTGTTACACACCTTGGGTTGTTAAACTGAATATTATATAATTTTTACTTAAAGAAATTATGGGAAAACAGGCATTCATTATATATATATATATATATATATATATATATATATATATATATATATATATATATATATATATATATATATATATATCTTGCAATATAACAAGAAAAAAATATATATATATATATATATATATATATATATATATATATATATATATATATATATCTTTTTTTTTTCTTGTTATATTGCATTTATTGAGGAGGGTAGTGAATGAAGTCCTGGGTCACTAAAGACCCGAAGTATGTGTTTAAGGGTTAAAACTACGTTTTGAGGTACACTGTAAGTGCACTTTGTTTCAATAAAATAAAGTGCTTTGTCATATGAGATTAGTATGTAAATGATAAAATGTTTTGGTGAACCAATTTAACAGCATACCCCCCATTCCTGAACTTGCTGTGTGCAAAATATAACGAAAAACATTTTCATTTATTCAGCAAAAGAAAGAATGATGACATATAAAACAGACAGTGAGGTGTTTCAAAATGACATCTAGTCTGGATCTCCTGCCTGGCACCAGTGCACTCATTGTGTCGCATGTACAGGAAAAGAAGCCTGCCCCTCTGAATTATTTGTGTTCACCTACAGGAGAAGCACGTCTACATTTGTGCTGGAAACAAGATCATGAAGTCACAGAATTCATGAAGGAGCAACGTGAATGATGTAAGAATAATGCCATGTCACTGCTAATACAGAAACAGCCATGCAATGCCAGGGAGAGGAAACAGCAGACACAAACTGAGGACTGTCTGAGTAGAGCAGCTCCCAGAAGCGCTGTGAATGACTGCTGGCAGATGGGCTCGATGACTGTCCAGACTGGGCCAGATGCATTGGGAACAGGAAGACCCAGAAAGCCGCGTTTTAGATTTGAGATCACTTGATACATCAGTCAGTGTCCTATAAAAATGTTAATCACCGTCTGGACCAGAGCTATAAATGTTTATACGAAAGGTGAGCATATTTAGCGTGATCTTGACATGAACTTCTGGTATAAATTCTTACTCCTGTTTCCTCTGAGTGATGTGGCATGAGCACACCTTTTTTACTTTTAATAACAATAATCATGTTTTTCTAATTTTAAATTCCATATTTATTATTATCATCAATAACAACAATAATAACAATATTGTAACATTAGTTTAGGTTATTTTATTGTTGTTGTTGCTGTTATTATTATTATTATTATTATTATTATCAATAATTAAAATATTAAATATGTTATTCCTCCATTTTGTAACATAATAGTTATTAATAATAATGAATAGTTCATTTTGGGTGAACTATGCCTTTAAGAGATTTAACTTCTATCATGACAGAATCTACATTCTTGTGAAGCCATTTACACCAGGGCTTATGGGATATTATATTGGAAACATTATATGAAACTGATATCAGGGATATTTACAAAGATTATCCTTTTGTATTTACATTGGTTAAATATTGTACAATCAGCTGTGGAACAAAGGCTGCATTTGGACTCATTTGATTGAATAGATAAGCGTGCCGCCACATTGAAGTTATCTGATACATACATAGACTTCATGCCACATGCATTTAACCAAGGGCAAAGTGTCCTTTGAAAGAGTTCCAGCTGCTGGAAACTGGGTAATACTTTACATTACAGTGACTATATCCAACATAGTATACATTAATATGATTATTACAATGTAATAACAGTGTAATTACACATTAATAACAGCATTTCAGTTTAAAGACTGCCAAGATGAGCTAGCATCATGTGTAACACTGCTCGACTGCCAGAGCTGTGACTCACTGTATAAAGCACGTCTCCTTGTGCATGTGGGTTATATTTAATGGAGATGTATGTGCAGTGATGTGTGTCTCTCTTGCTGGCTGGTCAGTTTCATGAGCAAAGGCAGAGAGACAGAGATAAGCTCAGAGAAGCACAACACCATGAGCTCACCATTAGAGATAAGAGTGCAGTGAAACAGGCAAGAAGAGCTCCAGTGCTGACAGACACTGGGTGAGCGCTTGCCATTTCCCAAAAACAAGATACAAATAGGTGTTCCAATGCTTAAGCAATAAAAGTAAAATAAAATCTATCAACTGAGAACTACTAGATGTGACATAAACATCATATAACATAAAATAAACAGCACTATGAGTAGCTCTAAATACATCAAATGTTGGCATAGTGTCATAATTTCGACAATCTTTTGAATTCAAATATTTAGCATTAAAAAAATTAAAATATTTTTCTCTTTGTTTTCCCTAGATTTGGGCACAAAATCTTGGTAATGCATGATTTTTGTTGTTGTTGTTTTTCTAAATTATAAAAATGGCATTTGGACAAATAGAGCCAACGATATAATTGGTAAATTCAATTTAAATTCAATTCAATCAACAATCTATAACTTAATTAGGCCAAAGAAGAAAGCAGCTATATTTAAATCTTAGGATATTTTTATACAAATTATATTTTAACCCTCTGGGGACGGATTGGGCGGTACCGCCCAAAATGGCATACTTTTACAAATGTGTAATTATCTTAAAAACTATTAATGATAGAGAGGTGCGGTCTTTTTTGCCATCTTCCTCAGATTCCGCTGAAAACAGTGATAACAAACTTACCCGGCTTGCAATACCACTACGTCAAAGGCCAATGAAATCGATGTTGTTTGGCAGATTCACGAGCAACAACCAATGGAAAAATTGCCGATGCAGGAATATTTTTCTTACCCAATCAGAGGAAGGTTACCATTACGTATTCTAGCATATCGTAGGACTCTGTAGCCTTGCAAGGGGTGGTACTATATACTATTACGCAAACAGCATTGAGTGGCAGAGACGACAGAAAGCGAACGGACGCGTCGAGTATAAACAAGGCTTTACGGAGCGAGAGCGCACAGAGATATGAGAGAGAGACAGAATAATTATATTACTAACGTTACACATACAATTATAGCATTATTTATTGTTTTAGCACTTTTATGATGGCAAGCAGTAAACCATTTACGGTGGAACAAGCTCTGGAACAATTACTGGAGAGTGACGAGGAGAAAGCATTGCTTAGAAAATTCTAAGCATTCCTAAGAAAAACGCCTGGGACTATTTGTAAATAAAGTTACATTTTTCATTGTTCTTTACACATTTTATTTAACAATTACACATGTCTGTCAAGCAAAGGCTTTGACAGATATATTTTTTGTTCAAAAACTGCTCACTATTGTTGTGTGATGTGTGATTTTCAGAAATAAATGCAAAAAATTGAATTTCCGTTTTTGAAATTCTCAGTACATGTACATTTTCACTCATATTTCCTTTATAAACATATTACATGTGTGCTTATGTTAGCTTACGGTCTTCTGAATCCATAGATACCAAACACATAGTGTTCCATCTCCATTAAATATAGTTTATAAGCCCAAATGTAAAAATAGAGAGAACGGACAAAAAAGAGCTTAGTCCCCAGAGGGTTAAACGTAAATTTAAAAATCTTCAAAACAAGAAATGTTCAAATTTGAGGATATATATAAAACAAGTTTGTGTTGTAAGCAACACGCACAAACGAGGAATACTAAAGTCTTTAATTATAAACGGAGTAGGTCGTTAGAAGAACAGGAGTAAACAACATGTCATTACACACAGACAATAACCGACAACTGAGCTAGGAGTAGATATGCAGAAGAAAGAAGAAATTTATTTGAAGGATAGCCCCTTGAGATGTATCATCTCGTTTTCGAGGGGGTCCTATAATAATAAGTAACCATAGAAACTAACAGGGACATGATCAGAAATCAAGGAAACTGAAACTAAACAGAGCAGGGAAACAGGAACTATGGAAAAAAGAACAGCTTATCAAAATAAGAGTCCATATAAATAAGCATAACGGTAACAGTACTCCCCCCTCTCAGAGGGCATGTCCTCGTGGCGTAACAGATAGTTTGAGTGTGGAGGGAGGGGTCTTTGGAGGTGGGCGTGGAGCTGGTGATAGACAGGGATGAGAAGTCGTAGGTGGAGAGAGACACGGCGGTGGACTCAACGGCGGGAAGAGCCAGGGTGGAGCTTTGGCTGAATGCCTGGGAAGACCCCGAGGAACGACTGATGGAGGAGGAACCAGGGTGTGTGGAGAAACTGGCGGAGCAGAGAGGCCAAAGGACCAGGGTGACATCCATGGCCCAGAAGGCCAAGGTGGAGCTGTTGGCTCACGGGACCGAGCCAGCAGTTTAGGACATTGGCCACCCCTGGTTTAGGACATTGGCCATCCCTGGTTTAGGACATTGGCCACCCCGGGTTTAGGACATTGGCCACCCCTGGTTTAGGACGTTGGCCACCCCTGGTTTAGGACGCTGCCCACCCCTGGTTTAGGACGTTGGCCACCCCTGGTTTAGGACGCTGCCCACCCCTGGTTTAGGCGCAGCCAGAGACCCGGAAGTCCGTGGCGGAGGTAGAGCGACGACTGGCTCAGCTGGAGGGACGAGGGAGCCCGAAGGAGCCCGAAGGAGTCCTAGGGCGGGAATGAGGGACCGCAGAGCTGGTGGGGAGCCGATGGGCTGACAGGCCAAGGTGGAGACATGGACCTGGAGGCCGAGGTGCAGCCGGGGATTCAGCCTCATG
Source organism: Siphateles boraxobius (assembly GCF_051911475.1). Classification (NCBI taxonomy): domain Eukaryota; kingdom Metazoa; phylum Chordata; class Actinopteri; order Cypriniformes; family Leuciscidae; genus Siphateles; species Siphateles boraxobius. The sequence continues at coordinate 1,953,491 of NW_027508720.1, read as the reverse complement.
CTGAGCTGGTGGTCTGGACGCCTGAGACGGAGCCGAAGAGCCGCACAGAGCTAGCAGTGGGGGAAGAGCCAAGAAGCAGGACGGATCCGGGGACTTGACGGGACCAGTAGATGAAATGGGACCAGGAAGTTGGATGGCAACATAGGAGGAGAAAGATCTCCGGATGAGACTGGAGCATCCAGATAGCTGAACGGGATTGGTGAAGAAGGCTAAGATTTCTTATTATATATAAGTAAATAAATATTTAAGTAAATAAATTAAATTAAATTAAAATCTACACTCACTGTAAACATATAATGTTACGTCACCTATAAAACATACTCCATGTGGTAACATGTAAAGCAGCTATAGATAAGCTAAAACAATTGTTTAAAATTATTACAACTTTGTTATATAAAATATGATTGATTTAACCTGACCATGATGGGTTAACTAAATGAATACAATTTTCAAGATTGTACATGACTTTAGCCTTAGTCTAAATATGATTGGCAAGTACACTTCAAAATGTGAAATTCTTTCAAGGGCCGAGAATTCAGTAGATTTCATTTCAAAGGATTCATAAGCAGTTCCACTCTAAAAGACAGCAATTAGTAAATCCATTTATATTTAAAGTAGTGTCCCTGGGTTATTTTCACACTTGTCCGCAGGTAGCAGGAGCCTGATGGAGTCTCGGAGTTTCAGATAAACAGGTTAAGCTTTAAAATTGCAGGGCAGAAAAACACAGGCAACAGGGGTTTAATCAGAAACTGTAGAACGGTGAACATTACTTGGATGTAGAAGGCTTTGACACTCAGAAAAACAGTATTTATAGGCACCTGAGTCACTATTCATTACAATCCATCCTTGTGGAAGGAGGGAGGTGGATTGTAATGCCGTTTCATGGCAACTACACTAGTTTACCTTGTTATTTTCTCCCATAAGTCTTGATACCTTTAAAATGTTCCTGAAGAGGTGTTTTGGTGAGGTTTTTGTTTTTAGCAGATGTAAAGTGCATGGTTATAACTTTTCTTAAATGAATTTTCATAATCCACAAGGAATTGACTGGATGGGAAATGTGTCAGGTGACAAGATGTTGGAGTAGACAGGTTGAAAAATAAGAGGATTTAATGCACTGTTAAAAAACAGTTCATCGCTCAACTCAAAGGTTGAATGGCCTATTAAAAGTAAAAAAAAAAAAACATTATTCATAGAACTTGTTATATTGTGTTTGATGAGAGCACAGACCAACTTAAATTGTTAAGTTGTTACAGCATTTTTTTCCTTAAGTGTCAGGACTCAAAAAAGTCCTGAAGCTGGTTGACTCAAGTTTTCTCAACTTCTCAGTTTTGTGCCATTAACCAAAAAGCTGAATCATTTTAGAGACAGAGCAAAATCATCTGAATATAATGCATTGAATGGTGTTAAATGGTCGACACCAGATTGATTTGTAAAGTTCTTTAAAACAATCTCATGAAAATTTGAGAGTACTTTACTTTTTTTGCGAATTTGTGACTAATCCGTGTTAAGTTCTAAAACCTAATTTTGTAAGTTTTGGTACGATCTGCTTACACCTCACCGAAAGTTAGGTTTAAAGGCACACTATGTAACTTTTCGCCACTAGAGGTTGTTTATTCAAAACAAAGGCGTTGCTTGATGACGCCTTGATTTGGCGGGATCATGGGAGTTGCACACTGCAGTGAGCTAGATCGATATTAGGCATGGTAAATATGGTACTCGCCGTAAATCAAGGAGACGAGATTTAAACAAAGACTAACTGTGTTGAGCTGTATAAAAATGATTAGTTGTCGATGAATGTATACAAACAGAATAAAACACATATTACATGAAAGCGTCTTTGGTGTTTCCAAGGTTTCTACAAAATAAAACCAGAAATTGAGGGTAACGCGGGTATGACATCATTTATAGGCGACGCACGGACACGGTCTGTGTTCTGGTTAAAACTGCTTATTTCTCTGAATTTATACATTCGTTGAAACATTTGGGATAATGTAAGTACACAAATCGACAAAAATATATTACATTGTTCTAGTGGTTTTGGGATATTTTGATCCAAAAACCTTACATAGTGTGCCTTTATCGGTGTACGGTGGATGCACAGCTCACACAGATGTTGCTTTCAAACCAAGCATCTTTCTGTTGGTCAACATGGTGAATTTGCATGACCAACTTGAACCTGATGCGAAATCTGTGTGAGGAAATTCTGATTGTGTGGACCCCAATTGAATTAACTGCAAAAATTTGCCAAACAATGATAAATGTGACCGCACCTCGAGGAAGAGGGTCGATTCCAAAAATAATTGTTATTTTGAGTCTGATCTTTGCTGTGAATCGGTTTGATCCAGTTCACAACTCTGGTCTTCATTCACTGTAAATGCATAGAGAGAATGTCATATGAGTTTGAAATTATCCAATGTGCAAGTGACAGAATTATCATTTTCGTGTGAGCTATTTCTTGAATGTGTGAGTGGAAGTTCAGCAACAACACTGATCTTTTATGCTTTTATCTTATATCTTCCCCTGACTTCTAAAAACCCTGCATTGTCTTTGGATGCTTTGTCACAGTGAGAGGATTTTCTGCTTTTGATTTTTCCTCAAGAGGAGTTCAAGGTCCTGGTGGGTTTTTGGAGCAATCCCACACTCTGGTATCGCCTCAAATAGGAATTTCCTTTTGTTCTTTCCTCCATGGATCTTAAGAAGTGTCCTCCACTCTGGCATGTCCTATCCTCTTAGTGCTGCATTTGATTACAGTCTCCCAAATACTGCCCCTTTGTCTACGCCCCAGTTCCCCCTCTTCTTCTCTGTTTTGCCTGCATGTTTCTCATGGCGAAATCCAGAACTTCACAAAATGGCTCTTAACGTTAATGGTTCATTCTAACTATCCAGGATATTTCATATCCCCATATATGGCATAATTATGTAATTAATAAATAGATATTCTCTACTAATAAATAATATTCTGTCTTGTTATTTGTTTGATTTATTTTAAAATGATTGTTGCAAATTATTTGACTTTGGTTGGTAATTTATTAAGAAAGTTTCTTTATTTTTGTCCTTTTGTACGTTTTCATGGAAATAATGTTTTTCCTGTTTAATTATTGTGATGTATGTGTGTGTGTGTGTGTGTGTGTGTGTGTGTGTGTTTGTGTGTGTGTGTGTGTGTGTGTGTGTGTGTGTGTGTGTGTGTGTGTGTGTGTGTGTGTGTGTGTGTGTGTGTGTGTGTGTGTGTGTGTGTGTGTGTGTGTGTGTGTGAGAGAGAGAGTGAGTTTGTGAGTGTGTGTGTGTGTGTGTGTGTGTGTGTGTGTGTGTGTGTGTCAAGTCAAGTCAAGTCAAATATATTTATATAGCGCTTTTCACAATACAGATTGTATCAAAGCTGCTTCACAGTATCAATCAAAACAACTTAATGTTTGTTTATTACTGGAAAAAAGACATCCAAGTTTGGTAGAGCTGATCAATGGTATGATTGGTTAATTAATTTGAATATCCCCAACTGAGCAAGCCAAAGGCAACAGTGGCAAGGAACCGAAAAACTCCATCCAGTGACCTAATGGTGTCCTAACACCCCATCAGGTGACCCAATGGAGAAAAAAAACCTTGGGAGAACCCAGGCTCAGTCGGGGGCCAGTTCTCCTCTGGCGTTTATGAACTAGAGGCCGAATTTACAGTAACTGTAAGATAAAAAATTTATATGAATGCCTGGCTAAATAGATGCGTCTTCAGTCTAGTTTTAAACTGGGAGAGCGAGTCTGAGCAACGAACAATATCAGGAAGGCTATTCCAGAGCTTCGGAGCTAAATGTGAAAATGCTCTGCCTCCTTTGGTGGATCTGGATATCCTAGGAATGACCAGAAGCCTCGAATCTAGTGATCTTAAAGAGCGCGATGGATTGTAAGGCGATAGAAGATCCATTAAATAGACTGGAGCTAAACCATTTAGAGCTTTATAAGTCAAAAGCAATACCTTGTAATTAATACGGAACTTTATAGGTAACCAATGAAGTGATGATAAAATCGGTGTTATATGATCATATTTTCTTAATCTAGTAAGAACTCTAGCGGCTGCATTTTGGACTAACTGTAGCTTGTTTATTGAAGATGCAGGACAACCAGCTAATAAAGCATTACAGTAATCTAGTCTCGAGGTCATGAATGCATGAACTAACTTTTCTGCATCAGAGACTGATAGCATATTACGTAGCTTAGCAATGTTTCTAAGGTGGAAAAAGGCTGTTTTTGTAACATATGAAATATGCTTTTCAAAAGACAGGTTGCAGTCTAATGTAACACCCAGGTCTTTTACTGTAGCGGATAGAGTAACAGGGCATCCTACTATGTTAAAGTCGTGCTGTGAAAGGTTTTGTGGACGGTTTTTAGAACCGATAAGTATTACCTCTGTCTTGTCTGGATTTAATAAAAGAAAATTATGCGTCATCCAATCTTTTATATCTTTAACACAATCTGTCAATTTGGATAATTTAGCGTATTCATCTGGCCGTGAGGAAATATATATTTGAGTGTCATCAGCATAACAATGGAAACTAATTCCATGTTTCCTTAGAATATTACCAAGTGGCAGCATATATATTGAGAATAATAAAGGGCCTAACACAGATCCCTGCGGCACTCCATAGTTTGCCGAAGTTATAATCGATTTTTCTCCATTTAAGTAGACGAAATGGTAGCGGTCAGATAAGTATGACCTGAACCAGTTTAATGCTTGTCCTTGAACACCAGTGTAATTTTGTAGTCGATCTAAGAGTATTGTGTGATCTATAGTATCGAACGCAGCACTAAGATCAAGTAAAACTAGTACTGAGATACAGCCTTGGTCCGAAGCTAAAAGTAAATCATTTGTGATTCTAACAAGCGCAGTTTCAGTGCTATGATGTGGCCTGAATCCAGACTGAAACTTTTCATAGATGTCGTTTTCTTGCAAGAAAGAGCCGAGTTGAGCGGACACAACTTTTTCTAATATTTTTGACATAAATGGAAGATTCCAAATGGGTCTGTAATTTGCTAGGTTATTTGGATCTAATTGTGGTTTCTTAATAAGAGGTTTTATAACTGCCAGCTTGAACGTTCTTGGAACATGACCTAAAGATAAAGATGAGTTAATAATATTGAGAAGAGGCTCTTCCACTACAGGTAACACTTCTTTCAGTAGTTCAGTTGGTATAGGATCTAATAAACATGTTGTTGTTTTAGATGAAGTGATAAGTTTATTTAACTCTTTTTGTTCTATGGTTGTAAAGCATTGTAATTGTTCTTGCGGGGTGATAATTGCGGCCGAATTATAAGGCGCGAGCAAAGATCGAACGTTTACGATTTTGATTCTGATGCTTTCAATTTTCTCGGTGAAGAAGTTCATGAAATCATTACTACTAAACTGTAACGAGGTATTTTGTTCAGACGACGTCTGTTTATTTGTTAGTCTAGCCACGGTATTAAATAAAAACCTTGGATTATTTCGGTTGTTTTCTATTAATTTGCTGAGGTGCTCAGCCCTGGCCGTTTTAAGTGCCTTTTTATAAAGTGACATACTGTCTTTCCACGCGATTCTAAAGACCTCTAAATTAGTTTTTTTCCATTTACGCTCTAAATTACGGGTTTCTCTCTTTAAAACATACGTAGTATTATTGTACCATGGTGCTATACTTTTTTCTCTGACCTTTTTTAATCTAATGGGTGCAACAATATCCAATGTTCTAGAGAGTTCTGTGTGTGTGTGTGTGTGTGTTTGTGTGTTTGTGTGTGTGTGTGTGTGTGTGTGTGTGTGTGTGTTACTGTCTGTGTGTGTGTGTGTGTGTGTGTGTGTGTGTGTGTGTGTGTGTGTGTGTGTGTGTGTGTGTGTGTGTGTGTGTGTGTGTGTGTGTGTGTGTGTTTGTTTGTATATTGTATGTGTATGTGTGTGTGTGTGTGTGTGTATGTGTGTGTGTGTCCGTCCGTCTGTCTGTGTGTGTGTGTGTGTGTGTGTGTGTGTGTGTGTGTGCTTGTATTGTGTGTGTGTGTGTGTGTGTGTGTGTGTGTGTGTGTGTGTGTGTGTGTGTGTGTGTGTGTGTGTGTGTGTGTGTGTGTGTGTGTGTGTGTGTGTGTGTATGCTTGTATATTGTGTGTCTGTGTGTGTGTTTGTGTGTGTGTGTGTGTGTGTGTGTGTGTGTGTGTGTGTGTGTATACATCCATACATGACATCATACTCAAGGAAGTGATATCACTTTTTGGGTGGGAAAAGAATAGCACAAACATCGGTAAGTATTAGCTGTGTATTTAATCTCAATATCTCACAGAGCAACGGTTAACATTAGGGGACATCTTTAAGAAGAGATTTCAGTTGCACCCTCCACCCTTTGCTTCTTTCTCATCTCATTCCTCTAAAACCAGTGTCTGGCCAAGCATGGTGCCAGCAGACGACATGGCTGCTCCACAGCGATTATGCTAAATGAGCCACACATTGTTATCTCTGAATTACAAGTAGAACTCCTCATTCTCTGTTAAAACAAACCAGAATCTGCTCGAGTATCAAAATGAACGTTGCGTTTCACTGCACAAATCAAATTTTTCGATGCGTAAAAAAAAAATGGTTCCATTCACAGCCAGGCAAGACTTTAATAGATCTTCTTTTTTCCCCCTGACACACTCTCACCCCATGTGGGCCACCATACAAGAGGAAGCTTAATTTTAGAAAAATTGATTCGCACCATATCATAATTTGCCTTGCCAGTGAACCGAGCGTTTCTGCAGCACAGGTAGTGGCAATATTACAAATCATCGGAGCACATTGGAGCCAGATCAATATGGAGTCCCGCAGTCAATCTTGTTTATTACTCCGAATTCAGACTGGCAGAGCATTTGTAGACGAACTTCCAGGAGCAATGGGGCGTGTGCACTAGATCATCCAGAGAGTGAGATCATATCGGAGAGGAAACATTTGCATCTCTTCATAACTTTGTTCAAGTTGTAAAATGTTTTCATTTTTTATAAATATATTTTTTATATTTGCAGAGTGATTTATCTTGTAGAATCTTGTTGATCATGGATCTTTGAAAGGTATGTTATGATTTGCCCAGGCAGTCAGTGATATTTCATAATTTTATTTATTTATTTATTTTATTTTTTGTAGTATGAATTAAATGCAGTACAATAAATACTACTATGACTTACTGTTTCTATTTTAGGAATGTACTTTACCATTGAAAATAATATAGCATCATTTTTATTTTCATTTTTTCATTACTACAGAGTCCTATGGAAGCTTGTATCCACCACAGAGTAAAAAAAAAAAAAAAAAAAAAAAAAAAGGTTAATGCCACTTTTTTATCTCACAATTTGGACTTTTAAATTGTAATTGCGAGTTTATATCTTACAATTCTGAGCAAAAAGTCAGAATTGCAAGACATAAACTCGCAATTGTGGAAAAAAAAGGTCAGAATTGTGAGTTTATATCTGTCATGTTTAGTTTTAGGTTTTGGATCATGTTCATGTTTCATGTCTTTTATTTTGAAGTTTTGTTCCTGATTTTTTTGTTATGTGACTTCCTTGCCCTCATGTGATCATGACATGTGCTTCCAAAGTCTCATGTGTAATGTTCTGATTGGTTCCCTTGTTCCATGTGTCATGTTCTCATTGGTTGATTACCAAGAAACTGCATTTGCTCACAAAACATTTCTGCTCTCTCGCAAAACTTTGTGTCCCCCAGAGAAACTTTGTATTCATTCTCAAAAGCACTGAAATATAGTTCTGTCACGACAACTCAGAAGATTTTTAACATGGTAATGGATATGTCGATTTTGATGTATTTGGTCTGCACACTGTTGCTGCACAAATATCATAAATAAAATTAGCCGTCGCAGATACAGGTGGAGCTGGGGAAGGTGGAGGGATTCAGAGGAGCTGTAAACTGCTGTAGCGAATGCTAACCAGCTATTTAAATGTTAAGCAGCAAGCTTATTGGCTGCAGATGCAACAAGAACCAATCAGTTTGTGTCATGTAGACACAACTACGTAAATGTTGTCTGGTTCCATTAAGGACCCTCAGCCTGCGCCATCTAGACTTTCATGACAGAACTTAGTATTTGTTCCTCACATCTCATAGTATTTCCATGGCAAAAGTTTTGCGAGAGAATGCAAATGCATTGAAAGTGTGTCCTCCCATCTCTTTTTTTTTATTTTGTATTATATCATCAATAATCCCTTTAGAGGCTTCATACATTACAGTGAGTATTTTGGGGGGAAAAGTGAGTATTTTATCTTTTTTTTTTAAATAATAATGGGGAAAAAAACATGCCTCTTTTTCTTATATACTATATTTTTCTTTCAATATACATTTTATTCTGGATAGTGTTCATGAGATTCACCCATTTCGGGTTTATTCTGAAGTGCCAAAAGTTTTAAAATACCTTGCAAACCCAGTTTGTGAACTACTCCAACCACCTGGCTCCATTCAATGCATTTTTTTTTTATTCGTTACCGGAAATACATCAGGTTTCAAAAGTGAAATGGGTCGCAAATGACATTTTATGTCGACTTTTACTGTACCACAAGAAAGTAAATAAATGCTCATGCACATTCTGTTTTCGGCAGATCTACTGGTAGAGTATAGCAAGAGCAACACCAAGGTCATGGGTTTGATTTTCAAAGAACTCACACTGATTAAAAATGTATAAGTTGGACTGTAAGTTGCTTTTATCGTCAGCCAAATGAATAAATGTAAATAACAGGATTTTAGCATCTGCTCGCTAAAACATCAGCGCTAGCCTGTTCTCACTGCTGATGAAATGGCTTTTTTGCACTTCCTAAGCCCAGTGCAAAGCCCCACCGTCATGAATATTTGGTCCCTCAGTTTTTATCAGAATGTCTGTTTCAGCCTGCTGGAGCAAGAGCCTAGCTGCATTTTAATCAGGCCGCGCACTCAGGCAGAACTGGGATGGAAAATGTTGGCATGGCTCCTGCCTTCCTCCGGCCCATTACAATTCACAGTCAGGCTGGATGTACAAATAATAATAATAATAAATGAAAATGAACAGTGTGTTGAGGCTAAGCCGTTAATATGAAGCTTGACTTCTCGCTCCTGGAGGGATTGGAGTTATCTGGAGTTGTGGAGCCTTCTGATGCTTCCTGGAACCTTGGGTTAATAAGAATGGGTGCTGGGGGGGGGGGGGGGGTATCATGTAAGAACGCTAAACCAAATGCATGGAATTCATTTTATTTCACACACATTTGCCTATATTAAAGGAATGTGCTGGGTTCAGTACAAGTTAAGCACTATCAACCATTTAAAATGTCAATTACCACGGAAAATAATTTGTTCACGTACACGGGCCGGGCAGCGAACATTGGAATACACACTGTTTAAAACATACAGCTACAAGACTCACGGTATTTAGGGGCTGTTTACACTACACCGTTTTAGACTAAAAACGTAAGACTTGCTATGCATTTTGGCGGTTCGTTTAAATGACAACAGCGTTTTGGTGGCCTGAAAACGCAAGTTTTTTAAAACGGTCACATTACATGTTCAGTCTATAGTGTTTCATCGCCATCTAATGGCCTGGCAACGGAATACAGGGTTTTTAGTCTTTTTCGCGGATCCGTGTGAACGAGGATTGTTTTGACAATAATGTGTCGCCTGTACGCAGAAAACTCAATGGATAAACGTCTCCATTTTAAGCATATCGTTGTCATGTAAATCATGACAACGTCCATGTCATACGTCCATGTGTTTTGTCAATAACCTGATCCATTTTTAATGGATAAAATATGTTTTTTTGCAGGCAATTGGTGTAATACGACACCTTCCAGTAGGGGCTAACATGTTAAAAAGTAAAAATTTTACCGCTTGGTAAAGCATTGTTTACAGACTTCACCCACAGGAGTTACATTGGTAATGCATAACAAATGTTCGTTCACGGAGACCTCTTGCCCCATTGACTACCATTGTTATTTTATTTAAGAGTTCTAGAAGGTTTAAAACCAAAATGTGAAGGTCATATTGTTAAAGAATTGTTCACCAAAAGGAATTAAATCAGTAATTATCCACTTAGATAATTGGATAACCTAGCCCCCCCCCCATTGACTTCCATTGGCAGTGTCTAGGGCTTCATTATGTAACTCAATGAGGCAAGTATTTAGGAAAGTTTCAAAGCAAAATGCAAAGGTCTTTTTTTTTTTCAAGCAATTGCGTGAATTATTCTGTAAAACCCTGTTTAATATAGCAGTTTATCAACTTCACCCACATGAATTACATTGGTAATCTTCCACCTAGATCTCTTGGCCCATTTACTACGATTGTCAATGTATGAAGCCTTATAATGGAAGTCAATGGGGCATGTGTTCAGAAAGGTTTTAAAGCAAAACGTGAAGGTCATATTTTTGTTACAATTTTGTGAATTATTCAGTAAAATCTGTTTTAAGTATAGCACTGTTTACAAACTTCACCCACAGGAACTACATTATTAATCATCCACTTGAAGACTTGCACCATTGACTTCCATAGAGTGCATTTGCACCCGCCCAATTTTTCAGTGGCGATCCTGGATGTATATTTTCAATCCATTAATTTCTAGTATTTCGGCTTGTAATCCTTTTTTGGTTACACAGCTAATTATTTTCAAGTATTGAGTTTTTTACCCTTTTTGGAAGGATCTTATTCCATTTAATTTCATATGTGATTTTTTAAAAAGTCTTCATTAAAGCATTATAAGCCATAAACCAATCCAACCAGTTACTATGTGAGTCACAACATTAGATTTTGAAGAAAAACAGTATTTGGAAATTGGACAAAAAGACAACGGTATGAGAATGTACTTAACAGCTTTATTGAGCAAAAGAACTACAATTGCATGATGCATTGCATACAGCAAAATCAAATAAAGAATGACGTAGAAATATAAAACTACACATTAAAACATGTTGATTATAGCTATATAAACAATATGTTTTAACTTTATTACAAAATATGCATATTTATATATACAAATAAGTATTTTGCAAGTGAAGGGATATAAACTCGATTATGTGGGCAGAGCTAAAGAGCTCTTTTGGCAATTCTCTGATTGGTGGAGCATCATGGGAAGGCAGCCGTATTGTCAGTGTTTGGGATCTTACAATGGAAGTCTATGGGGCCAGTGTTATGGCGAGGTTAAAAGCAGAAATGTGTTTGAATATCAAAGTGCACTGGAGAGTTTCAGAAGTGATGGGAAAGAGTTTCTCACCAGAGAAGGTGGGTGTCTCTCAAATTAGACAGTGAAACCAAATATCAAACCATCTTTGTCCTATTTGATACACCTATATCTCCCGCCCTTCCTTTTTACCAGCTAATCCCACACAACCACATGACTTTATACTTCAAATGACACAGATTATAGAAGTAGGCATTTAGGCAAGAGTGTTTGGATACACGCACATTTCCGTCCCATTATGCCGAACAATGAGGAAAAAACCTTAATCTCTCTAAATCAGTGCACAAAGCCCGGATCAAGCCTACTCATTCTTTTGTGCCGACTACCTGCTTACAGCGATTCTCTACGGCTGCCTTCCATTATTTGTGTATGTGCTTTCCAATTAAGCACCTGTTCTAACAAAGTGCTGCACCTGAAAGCAAGGCACTCCGAGCATGTCATGGAGAAAAGCTGGGCTAGATTGTGTTTCATCACACTCCTGTGTGTGTTTAAGCTCGAGGGTTCACACACACACTCAACACTTGAGAGTGCGGAGTGGAATAAATAAAGTCAAAGTGTAATTTCCTCCTCTGTCAGGTTCTTTAGAGACAATTTTAATCTTTCGAAAAAACATTTAGAGCTGTCTGTGCCTGAAATCCTGCCCCCATTTGAATGTTTATTTATGCACGATAATGGAATGTTTAATAATAAGCAATGGAATGTAGATGTTCTTAATTTATAATGAAAGAATTCAGAATGCAGACAAGTATAACGTCCTAGAAAAGACCCTCACCGGAGATGAACAATGTGGCATGCTTAATAAGCCTCCTAAAGGTAAAGTGTGTAATTGTAAGTGTAAAAAAGGTCAAGTGCGCTCAAGCTGGAGTATTTTAACATTGAAAAATGTTAATACTTAAACGCACACCTCGGGTCTTTATCGAACTGGGACATCATTCAATAGCCTTTGAGGTTAGACAAGAAAAATTAAACCATTCTAATAATTTTTTTGTTAAAAATGTATAGGTTCACTAGGGACCCAAGGTGTGTAACAGTGTAAGTATATGTATTTATGCGCAACAATAATAGAATCTCTAATGACTCAATAAGTGAAAATCTTCTGTATTCATCAAGGTGGCAATGTCTTTTTCACAATGATGGCGTCACGTTTCACTCATAATCACAACAGGCAGAAAACAAAAGAATAGGAAGTATCACCAGCAAAGCTTGAAATGGCTCAGTGATTTTCTGCAGAGCAAGTACTGAACGCAGTCTAATATTAGTGTCACTGTGACTTGATGGTGGATCTGGTGAAGAAGCTGACAGCGATCAAAATATTGGTTTTGGAGATGCTAAAAATTATAGTTTTGGGAATAAGTTTGAGATGGTGAATATGAGCCAGATGCTGAATATACAGGGGAAATGAGCTCTGACGAGGACGGTGATGATGGTATAAAACATCTGGTCAAATTGAACCCTTCCAAGCTCCATAAGATAACGACATATGCTTTATTTTATTCGTTTGTTAGTGTAATTAAAATGTCAGTAGAGTTGTATACTATTGCGGCAATTAGAAATATTGCAATTGCAAAACTTTTCCACAAAAATGCAAAGTTTCTTGGGCGGGGTGAAAAACTTGCACAGTAAACGCAGTTTCTTGAGGGGGTGCAAAATGTTGCACTGGAATGCAAAGTTTCTTGGGGGGTGCAAAACTTTTGCACAGGAACGCAAAGTTTCTTGGGGGGTGCAAAACTTTTGCACAGGTACGCAAAGTTTCTTGGGGGGTGCAAAACTTTTGCACATGTACGCAAAGTTTCTTGGGGGGTGCAAAACTTTTGCACAGGTACGCAAAGTTTCTTGGGGGGTGCAAAACTTTTGCACAGGAACGCAAAGTTTATTTGGGGGGGTTGCAAAACTTTTGCAAAAAAATGCAAAACGTCATGGCGAAGTGTAAAACTTTTTTCACGTAAATGGAAAAGTTTCATGGAGGATGCAAAACTTGTGCATGCAAACGAAAAATCTCTTAGGGGAACATAAAGCTTATTGGCAGAATACAACATTTTTGTGAGCGAATGAAAAGCTTCTTGGAGCACCACAAAACTTTTTGTGAGAGAACTCATATATATTTTTCAATGCTTTTGAGTTCTCTCACAGAAAGTTCCCCCTTGATCATGAGGTGCTTCATACTCACTCAAAGTGCATAATGATGCTGTCTAGCTTTGGCAAAGGCTTTGCTTCAGGCGTGCGCCTTAAAATGCTGCTTGTGTTGGCAGCTCACTCAGCTGGCAGGTTTTGGACAAGGGCCGATGTACAACACAACTCTGTCCCAAAATTCATCTTCACCTTTAAAAGTCCCTCCTCTTTCGCATAATCAGTTGTGGTCAGCTGGTGGCTCACATCTGGCAGGGTGGTGTGGGAACAGCTGTGCTGAGCAGGTGCAGAAGCGCTGGTGTGTCAGCTCTGATAATGTTGTGATGCTTAATGCTCAACTTGCCTCGTGGCTGAATCTGCTATTTCCCCCTTACAATAACCCGAGCCAGACAGGCAACAGCACACACATTCAAAATTCTTTTTCCATAAATAATCGTTGTCTAATGGTGCGATCAGCAAAGAAGCCTTTAAAAATCAAGCAAAATGTCTAATACAAGGCATCATATCACAAAAAAAAAAAAGTTTCATGAGTTTCGAAATTGAAAATGTCTTACATACAAAATGAATACATGTATAGCTGCAAATTTGTATTTTTATAACCCAGGGGTTGATTTGTGTTAGATTTTATTTTAAAACAGACTTATCAGACTTGGATACTTTTTACCATGCTTTCATCATTTATTTCTGCTACTTTTCAAGTGACATTTATGGATGAATTTTATTATGTTATCCTTGTCCCAGAGCCACACATTCAACATTAAACTATGAAAAGCCATCATAAAAAAATATTATTGCATTTCAAAAAACGTGTAATAAGCAGTTTCGCATTTAATGTGTGAAAATATTTTTTTTTTTTACACAAATTACAGCTATCGCTCAGTTACTCAATAATTACATACATCATTTCCACCACGTTCATTTACACGACGACTGCGTTTTAGGGGCAAACATTTGAAAAAAGGGTTCAAAGTGAACGTTTTTGAAAGCGATACCGTTATCGTAAAACTACAAAAACATTAATTTGTGAAAATGGTGACGTCATGCACATGTTTATAACCAACGCTATCTCACGACCAATTCAGGATTAGGGGGTAGGTTAGGGGTTGGTAATTCGTACGAAATTACGAATCATACGAATTGGGCAACTCGTTAAATATTTATGATTTAGCAAAAATCGAACGAATTCGAACGAGTGAGGTCATATGAATTTGTACGAATTAGCCACCTCGTAAAATACGTACGAATTGCCATGAGATCGGGTTTGTATTACGCATAAAACGTCTATAGGCGTTGTTTCTTTACAAAGTGACATCGCCACCTACTGGCCTGGCATGAATAATACAGCGTTTTTTGTCGTTTTCAAAGATTTGTGTGAACGGGAATCATTTTGACAACGTTTTCATCTTTAGTACAATTATTGTCGTGTAATCATACCCTCATTTTACTTAAAGTAGAAATACTTTTAGCTAATTTTTGTTAGAGTCAAGAAAATAATTACACAGGTTGCCACAGAACTTATTTACTTTTTGCTGTTCATTTTCTCTTGGATAGATATGTGCATATGGGACTCAACAAGGATCTCTTGCATCACAAAGCATTAAATTGTTAAGTAAACACATGCGCTGCTCTCTTCTCAATGGCCTGTAACAGCGGAGTAATTGCTGACTGACATCAAAGTGATTGCGAGGCAATGGAGGCTCTTTCCCTGAGCCTTTGTGCATTAATGGGCAGTTAATTCACTGTTAATCAAAAGCCAAGCACACCATACACTTATGTGTTCCAATTCGCAACTTGCCTGCTGTTAGCAAGCTTTTAGCCTCCATTTAGACTATTGTGAAAATGCCAGCCAAGCCAAAAGGCAACTAGCATTGTTTTTATCCATCTATGTTTTAGCCCTTGGATCACTTTTGTACTTTAAAAGGATAGGTCACCAAAAAATGGCCAAGATTGTGTGTATTTAATATAAAAATTAACCATACATTGATTGATTTAATGTATTAAATCAATCAGTGCCCCATCAAAAAAGCCCAGCGGTCCATCTATAAACCAGTTGCACAACAGTCAACTCCCACAGTTATAACAACGTGTAATGGATTCCAGTCATTTAAAGGTTCATTAAATTTGCTTTGGTCAAGTGCAATAGAAATACTATGATTTATTAGCTATAAATCGCAGTAGTTTCATAGCACTTCAGGAGGGTTTATTGGACATGGCCAGCTGAAACATAAACTGCCACTGGTGGATGTTTGAGCTGTGTGTGCATGCTGAGCACATTTTGGCACTAACAAGGCAACATTTAAGAGCACAGTTGCTCTTTGGTTGGGATAAGGACATAATTCTCTCTTTTACACTTTTTAAAAGTGAGTTAAGAAACAGTCAAAACAAAGTGTACTCTCTTTAAGTACACTTAAGTGGCCTTTTATTTCATTCATGGTTATTTATGGCATTTAATAAAATTAAGTGCGCTTTTTCACAAGGATATTACAGTCACTGTATGTATTTATAATGGGTTTTTTTTGGAAATTTAATTGAATACAATAAAATAAGAAGCATGGTAGTTAACCATATTCCTTTATGTGCAAATACTCTTCAAACATTCTTCAACATAACAATAGACAAGTTTGGAATGACATTAGGGCGAGAAAGTGATGACAGAATTGTCATTTTTTGGTTGAACTATCACTTTTAGTGTTCACATACTTAACTGTTGTTCAATTCAATATATCGAAAACATTGTTCTATTTTTGGTGCACATTGACCTGCGTAACGTTGTTCTTTTAAGACTATACAATACTTTCAGTGTTGAGAAAATGTACACTGTAAAACGCAGCTGAAATATTGAAAAGGTAGATACAGAAGAATAGCTCCAAGAAGTGGATGGTTGGGTAACATCGAAATGCAATTTGAGATTCTCTGAAAGACTGATGTAGACAATGGAGTGTAGACGGCTTTTCAATCAAACTCAGGAGTCGTGCGTTTCTGACTCTGTGTGGCTTCACGGTGACACACTCTGTGACTCAGTGAATGTTTGCCGGTTTGAATGTCTGTGTTTTTGTTTGCCCCATGGGTGCGTGAGTCTGGAGAGGTGTAGTAAGTGTGTCGCTCCAAGAGGTACGATATGCCACTGCTAACGAAATAGAGCTCGGTTGTAAGAAATGCACCCTGGGCACCTTTTCCACCAACCGTTAATAATGGCATGATTGAATCAATAAACAGCGGTGGATCCAAGCGCTCTGACACTTGCTGACTGCAAGCTGTTGTAATTTACTCCTCTTGCTCAGGCTAATGCTGCCATACTGATGTCAAACACACAGGATATTAACACAGCCAAGCAGATAAAACCGCAGGATTTAAAGCTTCGACAAAAAAACAAAAACAAAAAAATAGCGAGAGATATAGTAGGGCGGTATGACAAAATCTTACATTGTCTGGTATAAATCATTTTATATCATGGTGACGTTATATACAGTATCATGAATATTGTTGGGGGGAAATTCGATAAAACTTTTGTTTACATATTAAATAATCAATGGACTTCCTCTCATTTGATTATGTTCTGTTTGTATTTGAAACCGAAAGATAAGATTATTCATAACAAATTAATGATATGTTTGGCTTTAGTGCAAAAACAACTTCACATAATGAAATACTTGAGTTGTAAGTATCATTATTAAATTGATATTTGTTTTAGCTTAAGATTCTCTGAGAACATCCGATTCACAAACAAATCATTTTTTGAGTAATTTCTTTACTATGAACTATTTTATTTGAACCAATAGATTTGGTGCAGGTGGTCCATTTGCAGTGGTTAACAACTCACTGGTTGAGTGATCTGGTAGGAGCGAATCCGGTTAACAAGTCATTAAATTGGTCTTTTTAAGCTCAAAATGAGCCAATGTACTGCATGATAACCACTGATAGCCTTGCAAATATAACTTGGTATGTTCTTTAGCTGACACATTTCTACCCAGCTAACAAAAAAAAATGTTCTAAGAATATTTTGTTAACATTCACATTTAGTTGTGGAAACGTTATTTCTGAATGTTCTCAGAATGTTCAAAGCATCCAGTTTTTAAACGTTTCAGAAAAATTGTGACATTAAGCAAAAACATTGAGGGAACGTTCCATTTGGTGAACATTATGGGAACCTTGCTTTTTGAATGTTGAACAGTTTGAAACAATAGTACATAACATTTAAAAAACAGATGAAACTCCAACTAAAACGTTTCAGATAAAACGTTCTATGAATGATTTTTAAATAACACTTTTGTGCTAACGTTTTGAGAACGGAATAAAATACCAGATAAATCTGAACGAACGTCCTATTAACGTTACTGGAAGAATGTTAGTTTATAACTGTGAGAGAACCTTGCAAGAACGTTACAGAAAGTTCTGAGAATGTTTCCTGTTAGCTGGGTTTTTGCTGGACAGTTTACTATATATCCTCATTCTGGTCAGCCCTACATCGAATAAGCAATAATTTACTCAGGATTTTTATCACAGAACAAAATAAGAGAACAGATACCGAAACCTGTTTGTGTAGCTTTACGCTTATCTCACTAAAAGGAAAATCAACAAGACCAGAACAAGAGTGATGTCTAGCGGTTGGGACGCTTGGAGGTCCTGATGAGATCACTGGAGTGGTGTCAGTGAGAAACGGTTTGCTTTTATACTGAGTGCTGAAGGATGACATTGGCCTGCTTTATCTCCAGGTCTTGCGGGGTGAGATTGGACAGCAGAATGAAGTGGCCTTAAAAAGTATTTACAGCAAACAGCATGACATCATTCTAGGCCTTCTTTCTAGGTCAATAAATCTGAGTGGCTGGGAAAGCAGCATTGTGCTGTGATGCTCGTCTGTAGGTTATGTTTAGGATTAAAACCAACAAAACAGTTTTATACATGATTTTATGACCTGAGTCGTTCTTGCTATGCGATACGTTACATGATTAGTTTGTAATCGTAATAAGCTTTCGTATAAACATCTTAGACAATTCAACTGAGTTTGATTTGAATAAAATTTTGATCCGATTAAAAGAGGTGGTGTTATAAACATTTGTTCCTGATACTGAATAAAAAAATAAAAAAAATTATAAAAAAATATATTAGTCTATATTCGTCATTCAAAAAAGGAAACCGACGCTGCCGGCTGCAGATACACATACCGTAAACAAAGCAGTGCGTGCTTACCGTTTTGAATATCAATCCTGCTAAACACTTTCTTTATTCCACTCCGCTCATGTTAATATTAAAATATTCGCCAAGGAACACTCAGGTAAGATGACGATCATGACGTAACATAAGAACAGCCTTCTATCTGTACCGTTTTGGCTTCTTTACTCGCTGTTTTGCTTTTATTCTCGTGCACTGACTCTTTCACTTAGCTGAACAGCCAATCAGAGTTCTCTCTTTCCCCGATGGCCCGACGCCGATTCAACATGTCGAATCGGCCGAAACAAAGCCGACGAGGTCCAATTTCAGCCGACGGTGTGGAACACACTGAGGAAACTTAGTCGGTCGACGCACAAAAACTGCCCGATGGGCGACCGTCGGCTTGGTGTGTTCCTGCCTTTACATGCACAGATAACGGCATTGTCAAAACAATTCCTGTTCACATGGATCCATGAAAACGATCAAAACGCTATTTTATTCATGTCAGGCCAATAGGTGGCGATGTAACTTTATAAAGAAACTATGCGCTTACAGACTCAACATGTAATACACATGCTCATGACGTCATCGTTTTCACAAATTCATGTTTTTGTAGTCTACACAGAGACGATATCGGTATAGTTTTCAAAAACTTCCACAATGAAACGTGTTTGTGTGTTTCAGGTCCCCAAAACGCCATTGTTGTGTAAAAGAATGGCCAAAACGTATAAAAACGTTTACGTTTTTTAGTTGAAAACGATTTTGTGTAAACAGGGCATGTAAAATACATCTATTTACTATTTCTGCAGGTTACACAGTTACGCCAGTAGGTGGCATCAAGTGACTGTCTTCGTGAGTGAAACATTCAACAGATAAAAAAAAAAAAAGAACTTGCACAGTAGGTATTACATTTGGTTTAAAACTTGCTTTGTGACTGTTTAAAAATTGCGCTCTATATAGTATGAATGTAGTATGAATGTTTGTTGTATGAATACATTTTGGAGGTAATACATCCGTCATGTACCGCCAAAATGTTATTGAATTTTGTATAAAACGGACAGAATTTAAAAGCTGAGACTTTATTTTATTTTCTTTCTTTTGATAAGTAACAAACGTGAACAAAAAAAGTAACAAAAAGTGACACACAGTCTGTTCAACTTTCTCTTCATAAATAAATAAATGCATAATGTAGCCTATATGCTTGTCCTGTAAGTTTGTGAATAAAAAATAAAATGTGAACAAAAACAGAGCCTATTAAAAGGCTTATTATCATTAAAATATAAAAATTAAAATGACGGGTACTAATAGATTATGACTGAATTTTTGGGTCGCTCTCCGTCAATATGATGGGCAATGCGGAAGTCCAACGTAACCAGGGATGTAGTGGAGGCTAAACGCACGTAAGCGCCGTTTGCACACCTCCCAAAATTCGGAAATGGCGTTTACCCATCTCCAAAGTAGGTTAATCCACCTCTAAATAGTCTATAGTTCCTAAGCCATTTTAAATTAAGCTTATGTCGTTTTAGTTTCATATTGTTCATTATTAATTTCAAAGGTTGTTAAACCTTAGACGAAGTCTTTCATATTGTGCTACATTACTGTCTGATACTGATTCTAAAGTTTTCATTGGTCATGTCAATCACTGTACTGTTGCCTACACCAAACACTGATCTCTAAACCTACCCCTCACTGTTACCTAAACGAAATAAAACGGCTGCAGGGCGGGATTTCCGCCGAAGTGTTTTGTGAAAAAAATCATAGAGCAGTAAAATGGATATCCGGCAATTTTTTATGCGCCGTCAACACAGCAGCCCTCCTCCTGATGCCAGCAAACGGCCTCGGCTACAAGCCCAAAGGGAGTGAGCTCGGAAAACAGTACTAAACTTCATGTTTTTGAGGTTAATTTGGTTCACGGTAGATTCATGCCACTGCCTCAACAAGTCACCTCTACATTTTCCCATTGGCCAATGTTACAATTAAAATTCAGGATACATCATCAGATAAATAACTGGATGTAATTAAATGCATTCTCTGGCATTTAAACCACTGAAAGTTTGTGACAACAAGCTCCCTTTGCTAGACAGCTAGCTAGTTAATACCGCTATAGCCATTCGCGGTTTCGCAGGTATGGTAAATGTTTCTATGGTAACAGCAGGATGGACCAATCAGAGGCGTCGCTGTTAAGCTTAGGACTGTGGGTAGTATAGTTTTTCTCCATAAGATTGCGGATAAAAACATGTTTTTCTTGTAACAAGGTTGATTTCATACCGACCTCTAGCTTCTACAGAACCAGAAACTTTCGTTTTACAACCGCGTAGCTCATGTCAGTCTACCTCAGGTGAAGCCTGAATTTCATTTTGGAAAATGGGGGGGAAATCCCCCCTTCGGTGATTCTTATAGGGGGGAAAAATTTTATTTGAGGGGGGAGTTTAGACCTTTTTTTAATTACATTTATCTTGCCTAAATGTATGCTAACTCATTGCATTTTTACAATGGGGTAATTTTGTTCTTAAGAATTTACACAACACAAGGAAGCTTGATTTCAATCTTTGAATTAAATTGAAAAAAGTAGCACAAATAAATACAATAGAATTAAGAGACCAAGAAAGAGAAATAAAGAGAAAAGTTTTTGCTTAGGTCTAGTCTAAGAGACTGAATAAAGTAATCAAATGTAAAATAACATTGGGTAGTATTTAAATCCGGACTAAATTAAATACATAGGCTATTAATCCTGATTCCTTAAAATGAAAGGTGTGTTTTTTTGTTTTGACAACCAAATTAATGAGAGACACATATGGCTGCTGTCACTGTAAGAGCTAGTGCACAGGCCTGTTTTCATTATACGGTCATGTGTGATTTATGCTTATTTAAGACATAACCAACTGTCTTTAGAGGATACTCACCAAGACCGAAATTGACATAATTTTCGCATGTTTTTGACTGTTAAAGCGATATAATCCACGATACACATACACCGTTAGGCAGTGGCCCACCTTACCGAGTGACCACGTCGTGGTCCACCAGAATTTATAGTTTACCAACCTCTTTTTTTACCACTACACCTCTGAACGCAACCTCCGGTGTATACTGAATTTTATTCCTTCAATATGCCTTAATGCATGAAACATGTTCTGTATAATGGTTGTCTAATTGAAAAAAGCTTAACATGCAATTGAGCATGTTGCATTCATATTCTGGGCTCATCTGCCATAGTATGCATAATCAATATTAGCATTAGTAAAACCCTGTCACCCCCCCCCCCCCCCCCTTTTTTTTCACATAGACATAAAAATCAATATCCAAACTTAAATGGTTGTAATTCAAGAATGCTTTGGAATATTGACCTATGGTTGGTCTTGTTTTTTTTCCAGACATTTTCAAGATTATTGTAGAAGTGTAGAAATTATTAAAAATGAAACAGAAAAAAAGTTATATAAGTTTAAGTTTATGAAATTATTTAATGTAAAAATATAATTATAAATATTTTATATAAAATATATATATTACAAAACATATTTTACTCTAAAACTGCAAGAAAATTAAAGCCAAAAATCTGAACAAGTTGTGTTCCAAATTTTAGGTTGATATCTCAAAAAATGAGTTTACAGTAAGATTTTATTCAGGCGCAGTACCCAACTTTTTCACTAGGTGAACACCAGACTCCATTACTGCCCATATAAGGGCGCCTCCATTTTCATATATGTTTTGAGTGATCTGAACCATGTATTTCCATAATTTTCATACAATTTATGAAGTAGACATCCTATTCAGAAGTAGTATGGGTGGTTTGGCAGTATTTGATTTTAATTCAACCTCTAATAAATGCATAAAAAAGACCACATATGTGCATTATAGCTCGCAGCCGCATCACAAATCGAGAATCCATAATATTTTTCTTTATATTTAAAACATTTTCAGACCTTTTTTTCTCATAAAATGGAATTGGTGTTATCTTTTGAACTCTTGTCATGAAAACAAACTGAGGTTTCTACCAATCTTTCATAATTTTTCATGTTTATTGCTATTTCAAAATAAAGGGCTAAATACTCCTAATGAATATGAAATATTCTTGTTGCAAATTGATAAATTACTGCTCCTATAAAACAGCCACCAAATATGAAAACTAGAGATTTTAAGCTTTCAAATGATATATAGTTTGTCAATATTACTTTAGGTTTTTACTAAGATATTATTGTTTTAAATATATAGTGACAAACGTCCCACCTGTGGGACGGTGGGAGTTACCCCCTGCCAGGAAACATTTTCGGAGAGAAAACAACAGAACAAATTTGAAGTATTAGCAATGGATTTGATGAATTCTGTAATATTATGTGATGATAAAATTACAGAAATCAATATAATATCAAAATTTAAAAACAAGCTTAAAAAAAATCCCCAAAACCTCATGTAAGCTAACATGCTACCGACTCACATTAGCTCTCCAGTTCCATCCTATTACGTGTCCTCTTCATTGCTGTTGTTTTTACGTTTAAGATTAAGTGCCTGATTTTGATTAGTCTTGTATAAGCTTTTAAATTACAGTAAACACAAGCATAATCCTTGAATAATCCACTCTTACTGAAATAAGGGTGTGTGGGATGCGTCTTCATATCTGAGATAATGCACAACAGCAATGCTAATTACAACAGTATAAATGAAGTTGTTATGATTACACTTGATTACGGCAACAGTGCACTTTCTTTAATAGTAATGCTGTAAATGTCAAGGGCTACAAATCAGTCAGGCATAGTCAAACTCGCTAGGCAAACCGAAGAGTTGTCTCCTTGCAGCGAGCATAAGGACCCTGCTCAGCCTGCGAAATGCATTTCTGATAGTTTCTCCTGCCGTGGAAATGGAGAAGGTTTCAGGGGTATTATTGCGAGGGAGGGGCAATTACCTGAGCACAATTACTGTATCTTACAGCCGCCATCCATCATCCTCTCCTCCCTCTCACAGCGGATCCCGTTCCGTAGCCTTATTCTGCTCCCGCTTTCCAGAGGAATTGCAGAGACACTCGGTCGTCTTGGTGAGTCTGGCGCAGAATTTAAAATGCCAATTGAAAACCTGAGCGGCATTCCAAAAAGCTCCTTTTCCGCTCGCGCTCAGCCCCGCCCACCCCATCTACACCTGTCAAGAACGGATCTGGGAAAATCTGGGAAAAGAGGCACATGGGGAATGCAAGCAAGCTGGAGAAATATCGAAACAACCCTGGAGAGCCTTTAATGACAAGCTTTATTTTCGACATGAGGTAAATTCATTGACGTGAAGAGGAAATGCAGTGTCACTTAATTAAAATAGAAGCGAGGTAGATAGTTTATGCATGACCTTCAGTGACATGCTCAAATCAATTGCACACCTGTGATATAAGAAAATCAGAAGCTATAATTTTCCATCCCAAGAATGTGAATTATATCATACAATCCAGCAGGGGGATATATTAGACATTTCACACTGGGGACTATAGGACGGCCAATCACGGGCGCCAACGAGGAAGGCATTTTGTCTCGGATGGAGCTATACGCCACCCCTTCGGGCCTTTCAAGTGCTTGAGTTATACGACTTTATGGCAGAGAAGGGATATTAGATGGAGATTAGATTCGATACAAATCCGCCCTTTAAAGAACCATGAAGATGGCAGTAAACAAGGTAGATCCAATCTTTTTTTTTTATCTCTCCTTCCGTTTTTTACAACGGCTCATCTGGGGCCCGAGACAGGAGGAGAGCGAGGTGAGTGAGAGGAATACTGATGAAGATTCAGCTGAAAGAACAGGTGCTGGCGGAGACAGGTGAGCAGAGAAGTGATCCTGAATATCTAATGGAGCCTCAGGGCAGTCAGGTTAGTGCAGAGGTGTCTTTGATTAATAATTATGCCATGTTCTCTGAGAAACCCCAGACTAGTGTGTGTGTGTGTGTGTGTGTGTGTGTGTGTGTGTGTGTGTGTGTGTGTGTGTGTGTGTGTGTGTGTGTGTGTGTGTGTGTGTGTGTGTGTGTGTGTGTGTGTGTGTGTGTGTGTGTGTGTGTTTGTTTGTATATTGTATGTGTATGTGTGTGTGTGTGTGTGTGTGTGTATGTGTGTGTGTGTCCGTCCGTCTGTCTGTGTGTGTGTGTGTGTGTGTGTGTGTGTGTGTGTGTGTGTGCTTGTATTGTGTGTGTGTGTGTGATTTTGTGGTCTACTTTCACTTAATACACTATATAAATAAAGTGCCCCTATTATGCTTTTTCGGATATTGCCTTTCATGTGTGTAATATAGCTGTTTGAGAATGTAAAAGGCCTGCAAAGTTTGAAAGATCAAAGTGCAGATAAATAAAGCTAACGTCTCCCTAGTTATCAGTAATTCCAGTTGTACTTTCTACTCGTACCCATCTAGGTTTGTAACAAATTTGCATAATGCCAGTCTATGGTCTCCATTGGCTTCCTCCGATCTGACCAATCAGAGCAGAGTGGACCAATCACAACAGAATGAGCCATCTGACCAATCAGAGCAGAGTAGACCAATCACAACAGACTGAGTCATCTGACCAACCAGAGCAGAGTAGAGCAATCACAACAGACTGGACCATCTGACCAATCAGAGCAGAGTAGACCAATCACAACAGACTGAGTCATCTGACCAATCAGAGCAGAGTAGACCAATCACAAAAGACTGGGCCATCTGACCAATCAGAGCAGAGTAGACCAATCACAACAGACTGGGCCATCTGACCAATCAGAGCAGAGTAGACCAATCACAAAAGACTGGGCCATCTGACCAATCAGAGCAGAGTAGACTAATCACAACAGACTGGACCATCCGACCAATTAGAGCAGAGTAGACTAATCACAACAGACTGGACAATCTGACCAATCAGAGCAGAGTAGACCAATCACAACAGACTAATCTGACCAAGCAGAGCAGAGTAGACCAATCACAACAGACTGGACCATCTGACCAATCAGAGCAGAGTAGACTAATCACAACAGACTGGACCATCTGACCAGTCAGAGCAGAGTAGACCAATCACAACAGACTGGACCATCTGACCAATCAGAGCAGAGTAAACCAATCACAACAGACTAATCTGACCAATCAGAGCAGAGTAGACCAATCACAACAGACTGGACAATCTGACCAATCAAGAGCAGAGTAGACCAATCACAACAGACTGGATGATGCAATGTATATTATTTGAAAAATAAAGTGATATTTGACCTTGCAGATGCATGTGTTAATGAGGCCAACGATTAGTAGGTTATTAAAAATATTCAATCCAATATTTGGTGATAATATAGTTTAATGAGAGATTTACAAGCAATTTAGACCGGTCATTTTGACAAGGAACAACAAATAAAGTGAATGATATTCAGCACAGCACAAGGGTGAAGAAATAGTTTGCCTTGGGTTCTTCTGTGGAACAAAAAAATAAGATATTTTGAAAAATGTCTGAATTTTTGTCAGTGTGATCCAATGACTCATTGTTTTGGATAGACTTTTATTGTTCGGACAAAAAAAATAATAACCTTCCGAATATTCAAAGTATCCACTTTTGTGTTCCACAGAAGAATGTCAGTCTTGTCAGTCCACAGGTTTGGAAAGACATATAGGTGAGTACATTTTTTAAGGAAAAATAATTCTGGGATAGACGTGAAATCACACGTTGTTCATTTGTCCACAAACCAGTCCTCCTAGACAGACATCTGTGTGACCCATGGGTTACTCTCCTCTGTGAATCCCACTGCATCTCGGGACTCTGATAAGGGTTTTTCCTCAAGTTCTGTGCTCAACATAAAACATAGATTGTATCACGATTCACAAGGCAGAACTTTCTACAACTCTCCAAGACACCGCCTCCACTCACACCGCCCTCGCCTCAGGAGCAAAGACAGAACAGTTGTCTCTCCAACTTTGATTTCCAGTCATGTCCACCTGGGAGAACATTTGGATTTCAAAGACAAAGTGAGCGCTTACGAAAGCTGCCATCTCTAGTGAAGTTCTCACACATCTGACACTGAACTGCTGCCAACAATCTTGCAGCAAAGAAGCCCTCAACATCAACTGAGCAGAAGGATGGATGTAAACCGATGAACTACACCTTTCCTTTAACAGACTGGTCTTGTAATGAAGTGTGTCAATCAGCATTGTTTTGGCATCATTTGTGATTCATGTAATTGGCTCACAAATAATCGTGTCCAGAACTGAATGCACAAGGGCAAAGATTGATCTGAATGGAAATGCTAACGGAAAGCTCACTACAGGTATTATAGACCTCCTAAGCTTACTTTTCACCATTTGCACATTCATTTTACATTCACAAGTATGATACATACACTCATGCATACATACATTAGGTGGATAGAATAGAGTATACATATTTAATAAGCTTTGACCTTTGGGTCACTGCCAGGAATTATAAAACACCCTGAAAGAGAGTAAAGAATTTCATGAGAACGCTGATATTTCACTGCAACGATGAATGTTAGAAGAGTGGAAGTGGTGGACTGGAATCCCACAAAACACACTTCATCTTGATGGTACCAATAAAGATGTTTTGAAACCAATTTTTACATCATTTAACAAAGTTTTTGTTGTTAAGTTACATCACAACAATTTGAAACCATTTTATAAACCACAAATATAATTTACAATATATATATATATATATATATATATATATATATATATATATATATATATATATATATACACACAATCAAAACTGCAATCAAAACTTTGATATGGTTTGGTTATATATATATATATATATACACATTGATGTTGACATTGTAGTCATTGTAGTCTTTGGGGAAAATAAAAGATTTTCGCAGCATTTTGTTTAAAATGTTGTTGTTGTTTTTTTAAAGCGGAGGGTCTGTTTTGTTTTTGTTTTGATTTTTCAAGTATTGCATGTTCAGATATTCATGAAGAAATATTCTGGGGGCCATGAAAATCTTGTGAAAATTACAAAAAAATGCTGCCGGTCGCTGAAAGCTTTTTTTTTAACATGGCAGGGAAACAGTTAAAATATTAATATGACAATGATTTGGTTGCAATTGGGGATGCCATTAAAACAAATCATAAAGCACACATATACAGTAATTTAAATACATATCCAAAACAATTGCAGTTAGATTGCAGTTAGATAACATTGCATTTTTTATAAACCACACTTAATAAAATAAATGACAAAAACGTGACAGTTTTGTTTGTAGTAAGGTTATGACTTTCCGTGTTCTCGCTGTTATATGGTAGGGGGCGCTGTGACACATTTTCTGAAAGAGTTGAAAATCTTCCAATCAAAACACAGGTGAAGAAGAAGAAGCAGAAACAAGCGATATCATATGTAAGCAGATGTGTACAATAATGCGATCATCAACATTAATCAGCATATAAACTGCCTAATGTTACTGAATGAAATGTCGACTCAGGACGAGCTCTAGGACTGTGAAGCCTTAGGGGTGTTGATGGACTCGATTTACTCCATCTGTGTTTTCATCATCATTCTGTATCTGATCTGATGTCTGATGAGTCTTTGACAAAAACACGATTTACAGCTTTTTGCTCAAAATGTTGCTTTTTTTAATGAAATTTACCCACATTCATTGATTCGTTAAACTAGAATAAAATATGTATTTTTTGTTTTTAAACCGGGGTCTGTTCTTTCTTTTAATATATTGCATTTTCAGATATTCATACAACAAAATAGATCTGGCAGCCTTGAAACTTTTGTGAAAATGATCAAAACTACTGGTGGTGGCGGGACACTTAAAGTCACTGTAAAGGCAATTAAAAAAAAATTCTAAACACATTATAAATGTTAGAAATGTATTGCTAAAACATATTACAAAGACTGTGAACTGTGAAGTACTGAATTGTGGAGTTAGACCGTTAAACAGTTTTTCACCATTGCTATTTTCCGGATTTTTTGGGCGGGTCTAAAAGCTCCTGGACACACCCCTACTTGATGACGCACTAGAGCCCCTGAGCTCCTGGACACGCCCCTACTTGATGACGCACTGGAGCCCCGGAGCTCCTGGACACGCCCCTACTTGATGACGCACTGGAGCCCCTGAGCTCCTGGACACGCCCCTACTTGATGACGCACTGGAGCCCCTGAGCTCCTGGACACGGCCCTATTTGATAACGCACTGGAGCCCCTGAGCTCCTGGACACGCCCCTACTTGATGACGCACTGGAGCCCCTGAGCTCCTGGACACGTCCCTTCTTGATGACGCACTGGAGCCCCTGAGCTCCTGGACACGCCCCTACTTGATAACGCACTGGAGCCCCTGAGTTCCTGGACACGCCCCTACTTGATAACGCACTGGAGCCCCTGAGCTCCTGGACACGCCCCTACTTGATGACGCACTGGAGCCCCTAAGCTCCTGGACACCCCCCTACTTGATGACGCACTGGAGCCCCTGAGCTCCTGGACACGCCCCTACTTGATGACGCACTGGAGCCCCTGAGCTCCTGGACACGCCCCTACTTGATGACGCACTGGAGCCCCTAAGCTCCTGGACACCCCCCTTCTTGATGACGCACTGGAGCCCCTGAGCTCCTGGACACGCCCCTACTTGATGACGCAATGGAGCCCCTGAGCTCCTGGACACGCCCCTACTTGATGACGCACTGGAGCCCCTGAGCTCCTGGACACGCCCCTACTTGATGACGCACTAGAGCCCCTGAGCTCCTGGACACGCTCCTACTTGATAACGCACTGGAGCCCCTGAGCTCCTGGACACGCCCCTACTTGATGACGCACTAGAGCCCCTGAGCTCCTGGACACGCCCCTACTTGATGACGCACTGGAGACCCTGAGCTCCTGGACACGCCCCTACTTGATGACGCACTGGAGCCCCTGAGCTCCTGGACACGCCCCTACTTGATGACGCACTGGAGACCCTGAGCTCCTGGACACGCCCCTACTTGATGACGCACTGGAGACCCTGAGCTCCTGGACACGCCCCTACTTGATGACGCACTGGAGACCCTGAGCTCCTGGACACGCCCCTACTTGATAACGCACTGGAGCCCCTGAGCTCCTGGACACGCCCCTACTTGATAACGCACTGGAGCCCCTGAGCTCCTGGACACGCCCCTACTTGATGACGCACTGGAGCCACTGAGGCTGGCCGCTCCACTAACAATATAAATAGAGCACATTCGCATCAGTTTGCCGCTCAATCGCGAGTTACTGTCAGTACAATTATAGTTACTACAGCGTACAGTTTGCTAGTTATGTCTTCGTCACGGAAATGCGTACTACCTGGATGCGATCATGTACAAAACAGATCGGTGTCCTTATTTAAATTTACTAAAAACTATCACATCAAGAAGAGGTGGATTAATTTTGAGAAGAGCCACCTTGATGGAGAGCTGAGGATCACCACCAAAACCCACCTCTGTAGTGATTATTTGACACGGTATAGTTTATAAAATTCCGTCGGAGACAACTGGGATTCACTAATAATCCGCTGTTACTGGTGAATGGGGCCGAACCGACTATCTCCCGCCTCGGCCTTCCTCCTCCCGTCGCACCAACAACTGTTGCCATCATCGGCAGTGCGTGCCCACCAATGAGTGTAAGTTTGTGTGCTTATGTTATAATTAACCTAATAAGCTGCTAGGAGCATCCATTCCGGCTGTAGCGGATGACAGTTGAGTGTGGCAACGGCAGCTTTACCGCGAGTGGGCGTGGTTTCAGCGCAGCCAGCGGACACGCCCCCAGCTTTTGAGAGCAGAGACTACTGCTCATTTTTTCAAGATTTTGATAGCTTATCTTATGTACTTGCCGGCTTTTTTGTCATTCAAATTTGGCTGGGTGGCGAATAACACATTTTTCTGTGATATGACAAACTCAGAACACATACTTCATTTTGACTTTACAGGGACTTTAAATGAAAAAACCCGCCGGCACGAAAGAGTTAAATGTTCTATAAGCAAAGCATATAATTTAAAAACTGTGTAACCGAAATGTGACGTATTTTACATAGATTCCGTCTTGATTTTACCCAACCATAATACGTACATTACACGTAGCCTACATTTGAAACTACGGTTTCAAAAATGTAGTTCTGAAATACAACCAGGTCACATTGCAACTTTTGTGGAACATATGCGTTTACTTTAAAAGATAAAATGTGGAATAAATGTGGAAATTCATACAAGAGAAGTGTTGCAAATACAAACCTGGATGGATCATACTCCTGTAGCTCAAAAAAAGCTTGCTATCATTCTCAACGGTTTGGAGCAAAGGGCTAAAGCCTGCCGTACCTAATGCAAAATCAGGGCATCCAGTGGCCAATATCTGCTCACAGCAACCAGACGCCCCGTTTCATTCTCTCCCTCTATCCCTCTCTCTCTCGCTCTCGCTCTCGGTAAGCTTATCTCTTTCCACACCGTCCTCTCCCTCAGCCCTTATCACCCTCTAAGCTCTGTGTCACGCATTCACAGCTCTGGCAAGGACAGCTCCGTGTCTGTGTACAAACACTATCCATCAAAAACCATTCATGTAAACTTCAAATACCTCTTCCTTTCCTTTCACTCTTTCTCCATCTGTCTATCAATCGATCTCAAGTCTATGAAGCTTATGTCATGGTAATTCCTATGCATTTCAGAAGTCCTGTCATTGATACGTTTGCCCAGTTCTCCACAGACGATAACAGGAATGCATTTCGACGCATGAAAGGTAAGGAAACATCCCATTTGTTTTGAGAGGCGAAATTAAGGCTGTACAATAAACTGGGATTCACAGACAAGACGTTAAAGATACATTTGAGCGGAATTGTAAAATAAAACCTGTAGCTAGTTTGCATTTTGTTTCAGATAATTACCTTTACCGAGTTTAATGTTTTGTTCTTCCCTCATTTTTATGTAAAATGTCAATATTTTCCTAATTTTGATGGATTAATATAACTTGTATGGTCATTACAAACAAATAATCCCTTCGGACATCACTTTTGGCCTACTGTAAAATATAGCAATACAGTAAATGCTGTAAAATTATGAATTCGTCCACTGAGCTTGTCACAATGCATTCTGGGATTGCCTTCTCCACAAAAGCCCAGGCAGCAACATATTGTCGGCCCAGATCTGGCCCACATCTGGAATCCGAATGTACCAGATGTGCACCGGATCTGGGCCGACAGTATGTTGCTGCCTGGGAGGATACATGCCAATTTCCCATTATAGTAGGTATCTATTTTTGCATAAGTTGTTGAACAAAAAATTGACCAGAAACATAATGGCTGTGTCACACATTTTGCATGCAACCATGTTCTCCCAGACGATTTCCCCACATTACAAAACATTAACATTTCTTAAAATCATAAAACTGAAGAAATAACATACTTCTAACCCTCTGGCACCCAAACCAAATTAGTTTAATGCAAATTGATCAAATATACTATGACTTAATTAAGGCTAAATTTGCAACTCTATACTCGTTCTTGCATAGCTTCTTTAATTTTGCTTAAAATTAGCATTCAATTTTAACTTGCCTATTTAATTATGTTTTAGTTTTTTTTACTGTTTATCACTAGAAAATGACATGCTCTGACTTTTGGTAAAATTGCTTACACCATATAATATGAATAGAAAATAAAATGGCTTATATATTTAGTTTGACCTCCTGAGGTTGACACTCAGCATTTTCTGTAAGTTAAAGCACCTTCTTTCACTGACCATTGGATGAAAGATCTATTGTGTACACTATTCGGGGAAAGTGCTTGCTGCCTACGTAGGCACCTCACTAGGAATAGAACCTATAGACCAACACACTTCTTAAAAAGTTTTCTGCTTGCAGCAGCACATCCAAAAAATGTATGCAAACCAAGACTTGAATTCAAGACGGTTTCAGACTAGTCTATAATGTAAAAACACCAAATGAATTCAATCTCAAAAATGCACAAAATTCTGAGACGTTGGATGATGACATCACTGCAGTGCGGAATACATTTTGATCTGTCAGACTGCTTATGAATATTAATCAGTCATGCTAATATGTTGCAAGGTGATTTGATTGGATAGTCCAGTGCAGCCTAATTAATATTCATGAGCCTCCTCAAATATTTCACGCTTCGTTAAATGGTCTATTTCTTGTATTGACTTGGACATCAAGTCTGCATTAGAGCATTTCTCTAAAATGTCAACAATTTAGCATCAAATTAGAAATAAACAACAAAATCGTATAAAGAATTATCACTGTCAATAGCATATTAAACGGCTATGTTTTTAATTCAGTATAAGTTCTGTTTCTAGACAGTGGTTTGCATTTAAACTTGTTGTTTTCGTTCAATTCAGAAGTGAAGTGATGTATTCTGTTTGTAAGTATTTTTATGGCCCTCCGGCAACCCAACCTCATTTCTGAATTCTGTTCGCTTGACATATAGTGAGAGTGCAGACTCATCACACTTGATTTGTGAGATAACAGGAGTGCGGGACATGTAATAAGAGCCAGGAAAACTGTCCAAGCAGAAGCCTATCAATGTAATATAAGAGTGCTTAGAACATCTTGCCAAGTTATTAAAGGGGGTCATATCATGAAAAATCTAATTTTCTTTGATCTGATATTGAACAGCTTGATGTAGTATGAAAACACACTAACTTTTAGAACTCAGGTTCAAAAAGACATGTTGAAAAAAACATGCATCAGCACATGACCATCCATGTTTACATCTCAGTAGTGCCTTCTGTGTATCTTTAGATTAGTTTCCCTTGTAAAACAAAAAAAGTACAATTTAACACACTTTTAAAAAGAGAAATAATTATGGACAAAATATACATTAAAATAATATAATTAAGTGTGAACTCAATGTAATGCTTTTGAACACTTTAATTGCATGCTAGTATAAATTCTAGAAAGAGTATTATTGGTATGGGTATGGGTATGGGTCAAATTGACCCCATTCAATGTTTAATGTCTGTAAATAAATAAAATTTTTTTTTTTGCTTCAGATTTAATGACTTTTCCTAATTTAATGGGGACAACTCTGTAAACATAAAATTAACCTTCTGATATTTTTTCAATGTCCTGTACACATTTTGTAGCATCGGTGTTCCTTGAGGTCAATTTGACCCCAGGCTCTTTTAGCTGCATAAAACATAAGAAATATAAAAATTTCACACACATTTGTTTTGGTTGTTTTATTGAGGTCACTATAACATGTTATAATTGTATAATGTTCATTATAATTTTACATAAATTTATTCCCCCCATGCCGTGGGGGAGGGGAAAACATAATTCTCATGGTTTACCAAACAAAGGGGAGGAGCAAACATTATAAAAGCATGAACAGAAGCCTTCTAAACCATTTCTCTTTGTGCTCTGTGTGCTCTCTATGGTCTCCATCTCTCTCATTTGAAAATGACATCTAAACACCCTTGGCACCCTTGTCCTGATCTTTGGAACCTCCACGTGTGGCTCCTGGACGGGATGAGGCAGGTTGAGTATCCTACTACCAGCGGTGGTGGTTACAATCACTTCCGCTTAGCATCGTCCACGAGACATGTCTACGCTAAGTGGAACCTCTTCGTCAACTGGGCTCTTCTCACCAAGAAGACCCCCGGAGATGTTCGATCAGTGTCGTGCTTTCCTTCCTTCAAGAAGGGTTGGAGCGAAGGCTGTCTCCCTCCAACCTAAAAGTATACGTTGCCGCTATTGCCGCACACTATGTTACAGTGGAAGGTAAGTCCGTAGGAAAGCACGACCTGATCGTCAGGTTCCTGAGGGGAGCGAGGAGACTGAATCCTCCTCGCCCTCCTCTTGTTCCCTCTTGGGACCTCTCAGTGGTTCTAAATGCCCTGCAGAGTGCTCCCTTTGAGCCTTTGAAATCAGTGGAGCTTAAGTTCCTGTCAATGAAGACAGCACTCCTGGCTGCATTGGCCTCCATCAAGAGGGTAGGGGACCTGCACACATTCTCCATTGAAGAAGCGTGCCTGGAATTCGTGCTGGCTTACTCTCACGTGATCCTGAGACCCCGGCCTGGATATGTGCCCAAGGTTCCTACCATTCCTTTCCGGGACCAGGTGGTGAACCTGCAAGCGCTGCCCCTGGAGGAGTCAGAGCCAGCCTTGGCACTGCTCTGTCCAGTACGTGCTCTCCGCTCTGTCCAGTACGTGCGTTCCGCGCCTATGTAGACAGAACGCAGTGTTTCAGGACCTCAGACCAGCTTTTTGTCTGTTTTGGTGGGAAGCTGAAGGGAAAGGCTCTCTCACTGGAAAAGATAGTGGACGCCTTTGCTTTGGAATACCAGCAGCAAGGTCGACCGTGCCCCCTTGGTGTGACTGCCCACTCCCCGGAGTGTGGCGTCCTCTTGGGCTCTAGCGCATGGCGCCTCGCTAACAGACATCTGCAGAGCTGCAGGCTGGGCGACACCTAACACATTCGCCAGATTCTACTATCTCCGAGTGAAGCCAGTGTCCTCTCATGTACTCGCTTCAACAAGCTAGTACTGGACCCACTCAGGTGTCTTCGCTTGCTCGCCATTCCACTCCACGGACTGGAAATGTGCGATATTCTCCTCAGGTGAGCTTCCCCGAAAGCCCTGAGTTCCTCCAGCACTCCTGACGTCGGCGCCAGTGTCTATTGCCTGCGCGTCAGCTAGGTGCCTCCCGTGTGCATGGTCCCTCCTCTGAGCGACCCCCACATGTGTATTTCCACTGTAAGCCTCTCTGAGCATGTGTCTTTCCCTTGGCAAGCCACCTTGCCACCCCTGGGGTTGAAATATTCCACCTGCGGCTGGACACCCCAGTGTTCTCCATATGCATCCCTTCGGGTCATATGTGTATTCTCTAAGTCCATCTGGGTTGGCAATAATTGCATATTTCCTATAAAGCTATGGGATATGCTCCCCAGTGTACCTTGGTATTCCTGTGCTAAATAGGAGTCCTTCGTCCGTGCCAGTATCACGACAGGGATCTCAGATTTATGCAGGGCACTGGAAGACAGCCGAGAGGGTGGCATGATTTGACTGGTAACCCCATTCGTCGTCATCCGACGTATCTCGGAGTGACAACGGAAGGGAACGTCTCGGTTACGTATGTAACCCTCGTTCCCTGCGTAGGGAACTGAGACGTTACGTCTTCCTGCCACTTCCGCTGTACCGCGGGGATCGCCTGAGTTCAGTCTCGGATCTTCAGCAAAGAAACATATCTGCATGTTGCCGGCGTGCTACTTTTATACCCACGAGGTAAGGCGGAGATACGCAATGCAAATTCTGCAGACCCATGGCATTTCTTTGGCTCGTTTTGTATACTCGAAGTCGATAGGCTTTCTAAGCGAAACCCCATTCGTCGTCATCTGACGCAACGCCTACTCAGGGAACGAGGGTTACATACGTAACCGAGACGTTTTTCTTTCCAAATGTTATAGATTACCAAAATCTATACTTAGAAATTTTATAAAACAAATAAAACACCAAAAATATGTATACTTTTCCAATTTTAGGTCAATCAGTAAGATTTTATGGTGATTTGTAAATTTGCCATATTCGTGCAATGGGTATTCTGGATGTATAAGGGGTGGGGAGGGGGGGTGGTGGGTGGATGTCAACTTAAAAGGTTATTTAAGTAGTCAACAAAGATATAAATTACCTGAGACACAAACCTTTGTAAAAAAAAAATCATATTCTGGAGGTTTAAATTACTGGGGTCAAATTGACCCCAGTGGGTAAAAGATGTTATCGGATTTGAGGGTAACAGGAGGGTTAAATTCAATTTGCTTATGGATGCATTTATTGACCCACTTAAGTAGGACTTAACTACATATTTATAAGTAATTTCATAACTAGGTTTATTGTTTTTGAAATATGGTTAAGGTGCTGAATGTATCAACAAATATTTATGGTAAAATTAGAATATGCTTTAATTAAATTTCTATTGAAACTTGTATCATGTATTTAAATATATTTGTAATTACAGTTTAGTATATATAAAACATGTTACATGTAATATTGTCACAGGTTAGTTGTGCAGCGATAATCCACAAAGAGGATGCGTGATGCAGAATGACGATAAACAAGACTTTTAATAAACACAAGCATAACAATCCAACACAGCGTTACATAACATTAATACAAGACAATGAACTGAGGAAGACTGAAGACTTATATATATACAGAGGAAGGTAATCAAAGGAACAAATAACAGGTGTGACACTAATCAGGGACTGTGGCAACTAATGAATGAACTAGAACTCAATGAAGACTATGACTAAGGCCCCATTTACACATACATGGTTATTTTGAAAAACGGAGACATTTCCCATCGTTTGTGCTCTTTGTTTACACGCAAACGGAGAATTAGCCTCTGAAAGTGATTATTTCTAAAAACTCCGGCCAGAGTGGAGATTTTGGAAAACTTCGTTTGCACGTTTGCATGTAACCTGAGAAAAACTGAGTTTTAGGCAGCCGACGTCACAGTATGCGACAGAACCCGCACCTGCGTCAAAAGTGCCACCTCTTTGTTCAAAAGAGAAAGAGGAAGTGAATTGTTGCTGTTGTTGCTATTTCCGGGATTCTGATTGGCTATCGTGGGCTTGAGCTTCTCGTTACACTGCCACCGAAAGGTTTGGCATGCTCTTGACAGCATATATACAGGTTCGTGTAAAAGAACACTTTTCTGAAAACTGAAAGGTATGTGTGCACGGTATTATTTGTGAAAACGGGGAGGGTTAAATGTCCGTTTATGAAAATAACCAGCCACGTGTAAACATAGCCTAAAACTAACCATGACTGTGACATATATAGTATAAATCATAATCAAGTACTTTAACATGCGCTTTAGTATGTTAGTCAACACATCAAAACAAGTGTACTTCTTTAGAGCATGACAAAAGATTTTAACTTTTTAAAAGTGTTGTGAATGTTTACTCTCTTTAGGTGGTCTTTTATTTTTATGAATATTATCTGCAAGTACAGTTTTTTATTTAAATAAACTACCAAAAAATATACATATTGGGAAAAAAAAAACATTTAGGGCTTTCAGTTTGAAATTCTCATATTGTCTGGTTTCCTGTTTCCCCGCTGATGGTTTCCAGATGTTTCTTATTTTGTTAGTGTATATTTACAGTTCTTTTTCCTGCTTTCCATGTCCTTTGTCTCGCATTGTTTTGTTGTGCTTTTTCTTTTTACTTTGAAGAGTTCTTGATTTTTCTTGGAATATCGTGTTGATTTAATAGCCTGCGATTGGCAATTGGGTCTCTACGCACCTCTCGCCAAGAGTCAAAAGCTGCACTTTACAGGTAATTTATTGCTAAATCAAACCCAGATGGGACGTTTAACAAAAGTGAAGTCATTTGTATTCTTTGAATGGTGAAATTGAATCAAATCTTCAAAGTTCAACAAGTGAAATATCATCCAAAAGTGATGCAAACAACCAGCAGAGGATTGCAGGATCGCCATCTTTTCACGTGTAAGATAATGTCCATAAAGGCTGGGGGAAGTTGTTTTAAAACTGAATCCTTGCATATTTTGAGATTCATGTTTGTCTCTCCACTGCATTTTGATATAGTTTGTGAAATATAGAATCTGTTTTTAGTATGAGTGAGACAAGTTAAAGGGACAATGTTGCATAAATTTACACACAAAGTTTTCAAATTTAATACTTACATAAAGATCTTTTTAATTCTTATATTCTATTATATTTCTGCATCCCTAGTGGCCTCTAAATGAATTGCATTGTGTAGTCCCAACCAAACACAAGTTTGGCCAAAAGTAGACATGTTGGATCGTTCAAACAAACGGTTTGAGTCAGTGTTTTGAAAGCATCAGAAAGCCACAATTTTACACTCTTCAGTAAGTCAGCTTACAGATGGCTGACTAATAGTTATCACTGCACATTAAACTTGGACAGGAGAATAAATTTAAGGAGAAAGAAATGCACTTTACCTTCAAATACACTCTTTGACCTAAGTCAAGATACTTATTCTCGACAGTCCATAGATGTATATTCTATTAAGTCAATGTATTCCCCTGTAACAAAACCACAATTTAGCTTAGTGTGCATCATAAAGTATTTTTATTTAAGAATAGGCAAATTAATTTTCGATTATATGTAATGTTTACTGTTGCAGACTGAACGCATGAGGTGATTTACTCGCTGTCAGCATGTATGCAATATTAAACTATTAGATACTGATTTATACACAACAGTTATATGACTGGCTCACAGGATGCATTACTTTGGCCATGATGCTAATGGGAAACTGCACCAAGCCAAACAGCTTTAGTTTTCCCCAAAAGTTTGTGTGTTTCCTAACAGCCTATGTTTGTAATGGACCTGTCGGAGCAATAATAATGATGAATAAGTCTCCAGTGGGAGGAGGATGTGTGTGCGGTGTGTGTGTGTGTAAGCAGGAGAACGTGAGATGGGCAGGGCCGAAAGCACTGAGACCAAACCCAGTGAAAAAGTGCAGAGATTATGACTGTGGCAGACTGTCATAAATCAAAGGAAAGAGTTTTGCCACTAGAAAAGAGTCCCTGCTGTATTAAAGGGAACACCAGTGCAACAGTTTCCACAGCTCCCCAATGACCCTGAACATTTAAGTAATTTCACACTATTATCCTACTATCAATAGCATTTGTTCTGCATTTTTAGGCATTCGTTTCAGTCTGACTGTCCTATAAAATTAAAATGGAGCTTTTGTGGCTTTTAATCCATGTCTGAAAGCTTTGAGGTCATCTATAGGACTTTTAGGTTTTAGAACGTACAAATGTTTTTAGGACCGAGCCAGTTTCACAAAGCTATTTTAGACCGGTCTATAGAGAGCCTAAGTCCCTCCCCTTCCGGTGGACCATGGGACCTTATTTCGGAAAAATATTATATGGTAGTCAATGGCGAGAGACAACAAATATTTGGATCCCGTTTGAATTGTGCCCTGAATTACACATATGATGTTTGTCAATTTAAAAGGTACATTTTAAAGTCAAGAAAGTCACAGTTTGATGTAAAACTGTTGAGGTATAAGACTGTGAAAATACGTAATTACAACGTTATGGAGAGAGCTATGAGAAGGGAAAGGGTTTTTAGGGACCGCAGTATCCTACTGGAAATATATAATAATGAGGACTTCATCGGTCGGTTTCGTTCGTCCAAGTAAAAAAATATTAATTTACAAATTAAACATTTCTACTTGTTACTACATTCTCCGCTAAATTTCCCAAGTAAAATGTGCTTGTAACTGTAATACTTCTCCAACAAACACATGTTTACCGCTGGGGTAAACTGCACTAAGCGGTTGAATGCACTCACTCGACCCGCCATGTTTTTTGTTTTGAAAAGTGTCTTATTTTACCCAGAATGCATTGCAGTGCAGTCCTACTTAAGATAGTCAGAGTCTTAAGTGCTTTGTGCAACGGTCTGATTTAGATGTCGATCTGAAGTCTGACTATCTACTATATCTAAGCCATAGTCATAGTCTATCTTTGTGAAACCGGCCCCAAGTTTCAATCAGAATTTGTGTCCCTCTCATTTATGTGACAGTCAACGGTTTACTGATGTTTAACTTTTAAATATCCATCACAGACCCATGCTAACCATCACAAACACTATACTTGTTGTTGCCCACAAGATTTACTCTTTCTAATGACACAACCTGAAACTGTTGGACCCCATTGACTTTCAGTGCTGGACAAGAACAGCTGAGACATTATCGTCTGAGTTTGGAATGACATGAGTAAATTATGGCCTGCTGGATGAACTCTACTTTTAAGAGAGGCCTTAAATTGTCCTAAATAATCAATATTCAACCCCAATGCAAATGCCTATCCATGACGTCACCATTTGAGGAACACCGGCTTGTGCTAGCCACCCAAGATTTGCAGTACGCTAAACTCATTGTCGTTTTAATAGAGCCTCAGGATGTGTTTGATTGGGCAATTATTTCTAGGTGACAACAATGCAATCCACTCACATTTTTATTATCTGCAGGAATGCTTTATTTCTCTGTGAGCATCCGGAGAAATCTCACACAGAGCAATTCTTAAATAGGATTCAGATCAATCACAGCAGCAAGTCCCATCCTGCAAAAGAGAAGTCCAATACTCGGGTAACTCGCAGGGGTCCAGCGATAAATTAACAATTTCTGCCCTGCACTTTATAGCTGCTGAGTGTCTGCTTTACAAAGCCAAATGTATTATTTATTGTCCGGCTGCTTATTTATTTAGAGATTCGGCTAATTCAATTACCAACACGGTGAACAGACCTATAATTCTTGAAATCAGTTTCACCTAATGAATTATTCTGTAGTAACTAAGGCTGTTTTCAATTCCACCGCTCTCCCACTGTCACCACAGGTCTCTTTTCAAGTTGTCTTTTTGAGCCCGTATTGCAATACATTTACATAATCAACTTGATTACCAATAAGTACTCTGGCAGCCTTTCAAGTTTAGCTAGATTATGAATTGATAGAAAATTATGCAAGTTTCAACATGTTAATGAAACAATAAAGTGATAAAAATGGGGGGGAAATGAAAGAAAAAAAGTACCAAGATCTCACAACGTACTCTTTGTATTACTGGCATAGGCTAGTAAGAGCTCTACATGTAAACGTCACTCCCCAGGCCTCAAGCGGGTCGAGTAGGACCGGTTATATTGGTGCCGTGACCCGGATGGGAGTGAGGTTTAGGGAGTGAGTGTAACAGATGTAGGTCAGTAAGAGGTGTGCATTTAAACCTCACTCACCTGGTCTCAAGATGTGCGTTAGCGACTGATGCTAGATACTGCGGTCTTTAGCGTGATTGTTAACGCGCCTGCCACCAGAGACCTCGGTTCGAATCCCACTCGGAGCACTTCAAGTAGGACCGGTTACACATAATCCATATAGTGTGTGCAGTCCAAAATATACTACATTCACCATGCTGTCATTATCATGTGACCAAACAGCGCTAGTTGCGTCGCTTCACCGCTTCATCAAATGCACACTTCAGAATCTCGCAGGAAGTAGTAGGTAATCTGGTTACTTTTTACCTACTCTTTTATGAGTACTATGAATTCGGACATATTTCTCACCTACTATATAGTAGGGAAGTATGTGATTTCGGATGCAGATCTGCTGCAGAGGCGGCCTTCATTGCATTATTACTTCATACTGAGACAAAATCCAAAACGGGTTATTTGGGAGCTTGCTTTCAATTAAAGCTGTTTTTGAACTAACGAGTAAGGTTTGAGTTCTGAAACTTAAAGAATATTTCTGATATTTATATTTATCATATTTAGGTTTATAGTACAATGATGTCAAAAGATCAAGGAAAATTGGATTTTTCAATTTCTCAATTCTTGAACCCTTTAAAGTTACAGCGCAAGGTAGCATCTCTCTTGCCTCCTCTGAACCCATTGAGTTTTAACAGACCCCCTAAAGCATGCCGTAGGTTTGGTGGGGTGTAATTTACATCAGTGGAGGCAATTCATCCATCGCGATATGATTGGACTATTATCAAGCGATAAATTCTGCCCCTCATTTTAAATCGGTCTGAATAAATAATAGTGTTATTGGGAAGACTAAAAAAAGTAGGTAAACAGGGGTCTAGTAAACAAATGGTTGCTTGAGCTGCACTTACAATTTTAATTTTTTTGCATTTTTAATTTGCATTTGATAAAAATAGAACTATATATATATTTAACTATATAACGCAATTAGTCTTTGCCTTCAGAAAACCACTTAACACCAGCGATGTGTGTGTGTGTTTGTGTACATTTTTTGGTTGTTGTTTATTTTCAAAAAAAGTTTTAAAATATATTTTTAATTGTGTTTTTTTAATTATTTTTTTACAAATAAAATAAATTGATATTGATAAATATCATTACATTTTTGCGAAGTTGACATGACATTTTACAACCTGATTTTTTCTGATATTTTCAGACTTGCTGACCTTGTGAAACAGTCATGTTTTATTTCCAGTTTCAGCATGTTGGCTAGACCACATGACTTTATGGTTGCACTACATGACTGATTTGGAGACAATCTTATTTTTTTGTTATTATAACAAGTAGTGAAACAGTTTAAATGTATTTCGACTGTATTTCAAATCTGAACTTTAAAAGCATCCAAAATATTTATCTACCAATATGTGAATTTGACTGTGCTTTCACCATTGAAAAGCTGTAAACCATTTCAAGTAGAGTTCAGGGAGTGTACTGAAGAAAGATTGTTTGAAGATCAGGTCCAAGTTGTTGATCTGATGGCCATGTGTGTTGAGTATTGAACTGCTGTGCAGTTGTATATTTAATTTATTGTTAGTGCTATGCTATTATTATTTATGTCTGGCTGTGGAGGCTCAAAGAGTGGCCATGCAAACAGGACAGGTCATATGATTTTACTTACCGCGGCTCTTAAAATCACATCCAAAGCTTTCCTGGCCAGAGACATGCCTCAGTTTACTGCAAAGGGATGCTATATTTCATGAGCATTGAAATTAAATTGAAGGAATGAAATGAGAAGTAGGCTAGAAGGAAGTTTAATCTCCATCTGTCTTAAAGTATTTGAGGCATTTTTATAAATACAGTACACTTTAGTTCAATTCACCTTTATTCCTCAAGGTGGCAATGTCTGATATACAATTATGACGTAATGTTTCATTCATAATCACTGCAGGCAGAAAACATAAGAATAGGAAGTATCATCAGCAAAACTTGCAAAGCGATTTACTAGCAAGTTTCTCAACGCAATCAAATATTAGTGTCACTGTCACTTGATGGCGGATCAATATATTGATTTGGCGAATATGAGCCAGATTTTGAATGTACTGAGGAAATGAGCTGTGAGGAGGACAGTGATGATGGTATAAAACATCTGCTCAAACTGAACCCTTGCTCCAAAAGGTAATGCTTTATTTTTTTTCTTTGGTTAATGTTATTAAAATATCAGGACAGTTGTATACTATTCTGGCAATTAGAGATTAATCTGTGTTAGACATAGGACCGGGTCTCTAAAGATCCGAAAATGTAACAATGATTGGCGAAACATTAATGCATGTAAGGGTTAATTAATTTACTTAGGCCTATGTGTATTGGTGCATCCCGTGTGTTTTTCAATGTCTTTGAAACGTCATTATTTTTGTTTCTCATTTTATCTCAGTTGCTGCCTGAAATGGAGGCAGTCCTGAATGTTTACATCTTGAAGTGTATGTGTTTTCTCTCACAGTCAGTCTTCATCTATACCAGCCTGCTTCATCATGTCCCTGATCTCCTCTGTGCCTGACTTCACTCTTTCTTTCTTTTCAAACAGCATTTCCTCTCCCTGTTAGCCCCTGGTGAATGAGAGATGAGAGAGAAAGATGTCGAGATGGTGCCGATGTGGAGAGAAATGAAAAGTAATGTAAAAAGCCGGGACGGGCAGGAAATGAATGAGCGGCAAGAGGAAGTCATTGATGGGAGAGGAAAAAGGGGCATCCATAATACGGTAAACAGCAGAATGACAGAGTGAGAGA
Organism: Siphateles boraxobius; assembly: GCF_051911475.1. Taxonomy (NCBI): domain Eukaryota; kingdom Metazoa; phylum Chordata; class Actinopteri; order Cypriniformes; family Leuciscidae; genus Siphateles; species Siphateles boraxobius. The sequence continues at coordinate 1,909,638 of NW_027508720.1, read as the reverse complement.
GAGTTAAAGATGAAAGACGGATGAATGGATGGAGAGAGAGGCATTGGAAAGATCAGAAGTGTTTGTCCTGCCAGCACGCAGCGCTAAGCAGATGAAGATAAATGAGTTGTGTGGATGGGATGCGCGGTGAATGCGGGGCTGCAGTAGAGTCATTTCATTCTAATTACCGCTCTCTTACCGTTAGAGCCGCCGAGAATGCTCAGTCGTGCCATCATTCTCCATCCTTATGGTCCTTCTCTACTGCAATGCCCTGTTAGCAGCTCATGATCCCAGTGTGGCAGTCACATGAACACAGGAAGTGAGATGATGGCCTGACCCTAGTCTTGCATTGCCTGATTTTTGGGTATCGGTTTGAAATGATGGAGAACCCCGTATTTAGACCGGAAGAGACTGTATGACTGGTATGTAATGTGATCAACAACAGTTTGTGTTAAATAAAGATTTAGTTGACATGTAGTTGTAAATTTATTTATAGCTAGTAGAATGTCTACACTGGACTATTGAAATAACATACTAAAATTGTAATAAAGATTATTGTTCAGGGAAGGAGGAGGTGGGAACTGGCAAATGATCAACGTAAATTAATGATGAAATAAACATAAACAATGAAAGTTAAGCGGCTGCCTCGCACGGACGATTGCCACTTGAACAAATGCAAAAAAAAACATTAACCTCCAAGGCCTGGGCCTCTCTCGTACTTTACTGCGTCAATCCTACTTTTATCCTTCTGGAGCTCCTCCGGGAGACTCGAGATCCCGTTTTTTGACTCACAGGTGTCGCTTATTAAGTCAATAAGCAAGCGGGGCAGGGTCAAAACCGCGGGAACAGAGCAAGACCGGTGGCGAGATTGCTAATGAGGTCTCAAGTCGCACGGAAGGAGATCCGGAAGTATAAAAGGAGGAGTGACGACTGTGCAAGATGAGAGTGGTTTTATTAGGTTTACTTTAATTTGGTTGTTTGTTTATTTTGATTTTAAAGTTACATTGAACGTTCCCGCCTCTTCCTTCCCTGATTCTTTAACATCATTACATTGGTATCAAAACCCAGGAGGAGGGTGGGATGTGTGAGGACACTCGAGGCGGTGGAGCTGGAGGGCTTGTCGATGGGACGGATATACTCATCTACGTTCACCAAAGCATGGAGGGGCAGCTGCCGTCGGGTCGGAGGAGGTGCTGCCATTTTCCGACGTCCAGGCCTGTATCCAGCTGCCAGCATGTGGAAGAGCAGGTGCCGCAATCAGGGGACGGGGAGAGTAAGGCCATCCACTTGGGGCATCCAGTGCCACCGCCAAGCATTGCAAAGAAGTTCCGAGCGGCAGTGCGTTTGGGAACCGGACCAAGATTATTATTTTTTCTCCTCTCTCGTCTCTGTCTCCACTTATCTTTCCATCTCCTTTTCTTTTACCTTGTCTGTCCTTACCCCCAGGACGGTAGGGGGCAGTCATGGTGGCCGCAGCTCCTGGGGGTCAGGAGAGACGAGGTGCGCAGTCTCAAGTAGAGCGCAGTCCTGAGGGTACCTTCTGTCATGCGAGGGACGATGGGTGTATGTTGCAAGCAGGGCGGGAGAGCCGTGGGAACGGTGCGAGCCATTGCACGATTGCTAATGAGCGGTTCTTGCCTCCTTCTTCCCTGAACCTTTACCATTGTTACAATTATATCTATAATGAATATCAAAATTAAACAATGCATCTCTATGGACTTCTGAAATTATTTTCCTTGACTGATGTCACTCTCTTATTTTAACCCCTCCCCTCCATCGCCTGACAACTTTCCAATCAATTCCCAATGGATACAATCAAGTCCCTCCCTACATTTTATGTCAGATTACAGTCTCGACTTGAACTTTTGAGATGGTGACCATAATCCATCACCCAAACGGACCAATTATCCAACCCAACATCACAATATCTATTCTTCTTTGTTAGAACGTAGCGCCGTAATTCTGCTCTATTTGTCGAGCGTTTGCAGCAATCCAATGACGATACGGAATCACTACAGGTGATGAAAGACTTAAAGAAACGTGTTCCTTTTCTACAAGGGCATTATTGATTGAGGTTGAAGTAGAAAGACAGTAAGTAATTAAATGGAACAATTGCTGGGTGTAAAATTAGCCTTCATGTCGTTAGAGCTGGATGAGAAGAGGGGAGGGAGGAAAGAGGCCTGTCTGCAGTGACTGATGACTGAGGAGCAATTAAAAGGCGAGAGGGAGCTGGGTGGAGACGTGCTGCCTGAGAGGGATATAGATTTATCTGAGATAATGAACTTCTCACCCTCCATTGATCAGTGGGGACGAGCTGAATGTTCTGCTCAAGACTCTGAGAAGAAGACATTGCTGTGTGTGAACAACAAAATCTTCCAAATGGCCATTTTGTTTGTATTGATTACCATGGCCAGATAGAAAAAAGTCACCAGGGCTTTCCCTTGTGAAGTGTGCTTAATTGTGTAGAATGTTCACTTAAGTGTACTTAAAATCTTAAAAGTATATATATATATATATATATATATATATATAAAATAAAAAAAATAAAATATATATATATATATATATATATATATATATATATATATATATATATATATATATATTTTTTTTTTTTTTTAAGGTACTTGCAGATAAGTGGAGAGAATCCCTTTGAATGACCTTTCTATTACTTGTGACCTAATGGATCCATTGGTACACACAGCATTTTGTGGATTTTTCCATAGCGGTTAGATCTGTTTTTAAATCATAACATGTGGTTTCATGCATGAAAATAAAGCCCTGGGGCCTCATGTATAAACCTTTGAGTAGATTTCATCCTGAAAGTGTACATAAACGTTTTTAAATTTATTTTTCAACTATACCACATGTAATTCAGAACCTAGGCAAAGGGGGGGAGGGGGACCAGACAGATCAGAACCAGACAGAGCCGAAGGTGCAGACAGGACGACTTCTGATCAAGTTGGAGACGGTGGGACGAGGGAGCCTGGTGAAGCCGACAGGACGATGGTTCCTGGTTGAGCCGAGGGAGGGAGGATCCAATGCAGAACCGACAGGTTGACAGGCTGGAATGGAGCGATGGGTTCTGAAGCTGGAAGCGGAGCCAGGGGAACCTCTTTACTGGGCGGAGCTGTTGAATTGAGGCTTGGTCGTATTGGAGATGCAAAGGGCTGAATGAAACCAGCGGAGATGGGGCAGAGAAACTGGCTGTTAGATGAGGTGGGAGAGGAAGGCTTGGAGGGTTCACAGACGATATAGAGCTGGGCAGAACCAGCGGGGAAACAGGAGTTTCATGGCTGGGTGGAACCAGCGGGATCTGGTGAAACTTTCTGTGGTGAGGGTGGCGTGGTTTTGCGAAGTCTGTAGCGGGGGAGAAAGGAGGGAGCTGTGCGATGATTAAGTAGTTCAAGTGCAGATGATGAACACCTGTGTCTGATTGCAGTAATTTAGCGTGGAGACACCTCATATAAGCCGGCGGGAACGAGAGAGCGGGAGAGAGAGGAGGACTTGGGACTCGTACTCAACAAGTGTACTGAGAGCTGGTACAGCGGTAATAGTGTTTGTCTAAAGTGAACTGAGCGCCGATTCAGCGGGAAGAGTATTCTGAGATTGTTGCTGTAGCCAAGTCTACGGTAAATGTGCACATGGCGCGACTTTTGTTTTCCTTTTAATTTTTAGTTAATAAAAGTAAGAGTTCCAGTCACGCCGACCCTGTCTTCTTCCTTCCACCCACACACATTGAACCTTACCACACTTTCCTTCCAAAAAATAAAACCAAAATTTCCACTAAACATCTTCCACTGGGCATTTCCATTACATCTAACGCGGTGAGGTTGTGGGCGGGGCTTACCTCCCAGCCCTCGAACCCCACTAACACTCCCTCAGCGACGTATGATGTTGCGGGCTCACGCACCTGGTCAGACACTCCATGTGGCTCAGGCTCTGGGGCGATGTCATTCTCCGTCCTCATATCAGGCTCGGGCACGTCCATCGCGGCAGGCTGAAGTCCACGGTCTGCGGTGGGCTCTCGTATCTCTCTGGTCTCTGGATGTGGAGTGGTGCTGGTGTGGTGCTCTGCCAGGCTGGCGATGTAAAAAACACAGAGCGAGCAGTCTGGATAGTGAGTAAGGATAGTCACACCATCTCCGAAAAGTCCCTGGTGTGTGACTCCAGGGAGCGGTCATTCTTCTCCAGGCACAATATAGCTGAACAGTGGGGAGGTGCATGGTGACAGGAGGTGGGAAGAAAAAGAAACAACCATTTACGGTTCGGTGTTCTATCACATGTACTGTTAACAGAAAGCACACAAAGACAAAGATTCAAACAAAATAGTCTTTAATCCAAATATATACAGGAAATTTTCAGGGAACAGAAGAAAACACCTCAACATTGACGTAGACAGGACAAGAGTCTACGTCAAGAACAGTGCACAGTACTTAAATACACAGGGACTAATGAGTTAATTAACGAGACAACATGAAAGGCACACTGGGAAACTGGGTCATAGGGAAACAGGGAAAACACAATGAAACACAGGAACAGAACATACATGTTACAATAATAGTCTTAAGGTAGTTTTTTGAAACGTTGTTCTCCATAAAATGTTATAATCGCTGACTGTGCTTCAGATGAGTGTTGAAGCAGTTGATCTCAAAGATAATCCTGCCAAAAAAAATACAAGGATTTGAGAAGCTTGTTTATATTTGTGGTTTATATGCTCTGGAATCCATCAGGAAAATACTGTGATTGAATCAACTTCACAATGGAACTCTCTATTATAGCAATGAGATCATACAATCGTCTGCCTGCATACCACACAGTTCAAGTGCAATACATTTCATATGGAAATTGTAGGCGTATTAATTCAGGAACATAATGCCAAAATCATGTTGCTTTGACTCCAAGATTGAATTTAGCAGCAACGGTACTCTCAGAAAACACTATAAAACTTGCACTTTCTTGTTAAACTTCATATCTGGGATCAGTTGGCTAAAAATGTATGGCTGAATGCATGAATTATAAGACTTTTCCACAGACGTAACATTCGAACAAAATTCATTCAGAGAAATGAACAATAATTATTTAAACAAATTATATTCTTCATGAAAAATTAAACTATTGAAAATGAAATAAGCTAGGTTAACAGAGTTAAATAGTCTAACAGAGCTGATACACTTGGTTGCTACCAAACCAATTTACTCCACACACAATACATCATTCATGAACCCCTATACAATGTCAGTTCAGTATGACAGTAGATCTGTACAGCATCATAATGATGCGATATGTCCATCATCTTTCTTACATTCACACATACAATAGTTAACCTCACCCCCTCTATCTGCCAAATACGGATCCTAAAATAAATCTCAGGTGCCCAGAGCTCTGAGAGTTATGAATATTGCAGGTTCCACAACATTAATTATTAATGGGAACAAGTATGAAGCCTTGGAGAATGTTGAACAAACAAAACAAGCCTCAGAGTTTAGGTCAGATAGAAAGGAGAAAAGAATTATCCCTGACAAGTTGTGTAAATTTGCAAATAATATGTTTGCATTATCCACAGTTAGCATAAGCTAAGCTACTGGATACGTTACTTTGCCACTAGTTTGTGGAACCTCAGCTTAATTTACATGTACAGTTAAACAACCCTTTTGAAATATTAGCTAACGACACTAGAAGCTATGACAAATGCTAACTACATTGAAGGTATGAAAGAGGCTGTATCTAAAATGTTCACTTGACAAAACAAATATTCTCAAATTACTCAATTTATTTTGGATAATTTTAAACCGAAAAAAGTTATGGACTGCAGCTTTAAATGTTTTTGGGAATACAAAATATTCTTAACTCTATTCTTTAGTTAGAAAATAAGAAAATGACAGTTAATAGATTTTAATTCTCTTCGTTTTTTAAAATGTGGCCCCCGATGTCAGCAAATCAGAACACTCAAATTAATCAATCTGCAGAGTTTTTGATTGTCTAGTATTTTGCGTGACTAAAAAAAGTGTAGACTTTTTATGATATTTCAATAACAACAACTTTCAAAGTAATCTGTTTTAAAGTTTCGAATTTGAATCTGCCAATCGATACACATACACACTGCTGTGAGCATGTAAGATATGCTGCTACTACAAGAATAGACATACATAAATCTAGGTATCAAAGATCTAGGCAGGTGGAGCTGGGGAGGTGGAGGGGTTCAGAGGAAGTCTGATAGAACTGTAGGACTAACTTACAGGAAACACTGAACCAGACTATTTAAATGTTCAGAAAGCAATATCACTGGCTGCAGGATCAGCAGAGGCCAATCGGCTTGTGCCATGCGGAAATTATGTGATTGCTTGTAGATTGCATGTAAAGGACCGCAGATCAGTATGCCCCATCTAGAGTTGCATGACTGAACTAGATATTTCTTTGATATTCAAATAAATAAATAAATAAAAATAATTACAGCACGATAAGCAAAAGCTACACTATTTAAGAAATAACCTCAATTAATGTATTTTTTATAATCTGTTCTATACACTATTTTTTACTCCATTTTTCTTAATCCATTATCTCTGTGAGTGTAGATAGAAAAATAGATAGAAACTTGGTAGATAGAAAAGTGGCATTTCTTATGAATGATTCAGTTCTTTGCATCAGATGGGAACCATATCAGAATGTTACGTGCCTCTCTCACGATCACTTTTACACTCTCGTTAAAGTCTTTCCTCGTCTCTGGGGATGGGACTCTTGTTTTATACTGTCACAGACGTGCAGCGCTGAGCAGGCAGAGGAAGAAGCATGGCCCATTATAGCAGTCAGAAAATGTGGAGTGCAGTCAATGACTACTGAGCTGAAGGAGCTCAAGGTACGAGGAGCAGCTTTGCTTTTGTCATTGTCATATTTCAGGTGGAACTACACAGCGACGTGAGTGGCCTGTTTGTGTAAAACTGTTTTCGTGTTTTTTTATGTCCAGAAAAGTACTGTTCTCTGACCTGGACTGAATGAGAACACACACCGATAAACCAGGGTTTGCTCAGTTCAGAATTGACGAAGTGAGAAATTAGTTCTTTGAAACTAGCCAAAAAACAAAAGCAGGAGTGATTTTTTTTGGTGCAGTATGTTGGTATTAACGTTTTAGGCTGTCTTTGGCAGACTTCTGAAATATTCCCTCTGCCCATGTGTAAGTGTAGTAGAGCACAGGCAGCGTAACAGGTGTCTTTACTATGATTTTCATTCTGAATAATTAATCGGGTGCTTTCACCTAAAAACGAGCCCCCATCTAGTTAATAATTGAGAAGGTTTTTCTGCGTGGCGAGGGGGGCTTAATTATTTAAGAGCAATATAAGCTTGCCAAGAGGTTAATAGGACCTTTGCTGGCATTGAACCGCAGGCTACATGTGGAGAGGCTTGGCTGGATTGATGACGGGATTTTGGCACAGCAGTGTGAGAAGGAGGGGACTCGAGGTAAGAGGGCGGAAAGCCGGGGCACCAGGGGGCCATTTGAGAGAGGAGCAGTAGAGCAGCCCAGCGGAGGGAAAGGAGTCCAATGTCTTTTCTTGTGAAACTGACGATTTAAGAATTAATTGCTGATTTAAACATGCTGTTTCTGTTGTTTTAGCACTCTTTACTTCACCAAAGAAATTATCAGTTAACAATGCGAACACATCCCAAAAGTTATGTTCAACACAATTTGCATTGCGCAATTCCCCATCTTGTAGTTTTCGGTGTAGAGGATGCAGTACACTAGTAATTCTCAAACAAGTGCACGTTTGAGGTTCTGCAAGAACCAGTGAGGTTCATTATCGTGATATGTAGCACGTTTGAGCTTCTGCAAGAACCAATGAAGATCATTCTTGTGTTACGCAGCACGTTTGAGCTTTAGCAAGAACCAATGAGGTTCATTCTTGTGTTACGCAGCACGTTTGAGCTTCAGCAAGAACCAATGAGGTTCATTCTTGTGTTACGCAGCACGTTTGAGCTTCAGCAAGAACCAATGAGGATCATTCTCGTGTTACGCAGCACGTTTGAGCTTTAGTAAGAACCAATGAGGATCATTCTTGTGTTACACAGCACGTTTGAGCTTTAGCAAGAACCAATGAGGTTCATTCTCGTGTTACGCAGCACATTTGAGGTTCTGCAAGAACCAATGAGGTTCATTCTCGTGTTACGCAACACGTTTGAGCTTCAGCAAGAACCAATGAGGTTCATTCTCGTGTTACGCAGCACGTTTGAGCTTCAGCAAGAACCAATGGGGTTCATTCTCGTGTTACGCAGCACGTTTGAGCTTCTGCAAGAACCAATGAGGTTCATTCTCGTGTTACGCAGCACTTTGAGCTTCTGCAAGAACCAATGAGGTTCAATCTCGTGTTACGCAGCACGTTTGAGCTTTAGCAAGAACCAGTGAGGTTCATTTTCGTGTTACGCAGCACGTTTGAGCTTCAGCAAGAACCAATGAGGTTCAGTCTCGTGTTACGCAGCACGTTTGAGCTTCAGCAAGAACCAATGAGGTTAATTCTCATGTTACGCAGCACGTTTGAGCTTCAGCAAGAACCAATGAGGTTCATTCTCGTGTTACGCAGCACGTTTGAGTTTAGCAAGAACCAATGAGGTTCATTCTCGTGTTACGCAGCACGTTTGAGCTTCAGCAAGAACCAATGAGGTTCATTCTCGTGTTACGCAGCACGTTTGAGCTTCAGCAAGAACCAATGAGGTTCATTCTCGTGTTACGCAGCACGTTTGAGGTTCTGCAAGAACCAATGAGGTTCATTCTCGTGTTACGCAACACGTTTGAGCTTCTGCAAGAACCAATGAGGTTCAATCTCGTGTTACGCAGCACGTTTGAGCTTTAGCAAGAACCAGTGAGGTTCATTCTCGTGTTACGCAGCACGTTTCAGCTTCAGCAAGAACCAATGAGGTTCAGTCTCGTGTTACGCAGCACGTTTGAGCTTCTGCAAGAACCAATGAGGTTCAATCTCGTGTTACGCAGCACGTTTGAGCTTCTGCAAGAACCAATGAGGTTCAATCTCGTGTTACGCAGCACGTTTGAGCTTTAGCAAGAACCAGTGAGGTTCATTCTCGTGTTACGCAGCACGTTTGAGCTTCTGCAAGAACCAGTGAGGTTCATTCTCGTGTTACGCAGCACGTTTGAGCTTCTGCAAGAACCAATGAGGTTCAATCTCGTGTTACGCAGCACGTTTGAGCTTTAGCAAGAACCAGTGAGGTTCATTCTCATGTTACGCAGCACGTTTGAGCTTCAGCAAGAACCAATGAGGTTAATTCTCATGTTACGCAGCACGTTTGAGCTTAAGCAAGAACCAAAGAGGTTCATTCTCGTGTTACGCAGCACGTTTGAGTTTAGCAAGAACCAATGCGGTTCATTCTCGTGTTACGCAGCACGTTTGAGCTTCAGCAAGAACCAATGAGGTTCATTCTCGTGTTACGCAGCACGTTTGAGCTTCTGCAAGAACCAATGAGGTTCATTCTTGTGTTACGCAGCACGTTTCAGCTTTAGCAACAACCAATGAGCTTCATTCTTGTGTTACGCAGCACGTTTGAGCTTTAGCAACAAATAATGAGGTTCATTCTCGTGTTACGCAGCACGTTTGAGCTTCTGCAAGAACCAATGAGGTTCATTCTCGTGTTACACAGCACGTTTGAGCTTTAGCAACAACCAATGAGGTTCAGTCTCGTGTTACGCAGCACGTTTGAGCTTCAGCAACAACCAATGAGGTTCATTCTCGTGTTACGCAGCACGTTTGAGCTTTAGCAACAACCAATGAGGTTCAGTCTCGTGTTACGCAGCACTTTGAGCTTCAGCAAGAACCAATGAGGTTCAGTCTCATGTTACGCAGCACGTTTGAGGTTCTGCAAGAACCAATGAGGTTCATTCTCATGTTACGCAGCACGTTTGAGCTTCAGCAAGAACCAATGAGGTTCATTCTCGTGTTACGCAGCACGTTTGAGCTTCAGCAAGAACCAATAAGGTTCATTCTCATGTTACGCAGCACGTTTGAGCTTCTGCAAAACCAATGAGGTTCAATCTCGTGTTACGCAGCACATTTGAGCTTTAGCAAGAACCAATGAGGTTCATTCTCGTGTTACGCAGCACGTTTGAGCTTCAGCAAGAACCAGTGAGGTTCATTCTCATGTTACGCAGCACGTTTGAGCTTCTGCAAGAACCAATGAGGTTCAATCTCGTGTTACGCAGCACGTTTGAGCTTTAGCAAGAACCAGTGAGGTTCATTCTCGTGTTACGCAGCACGTTTGAGCTTCTGCAAGAACCAATGAGGTTCAATCTCGTGTTACGCAGCACGTTTGAGCTTTAGCAAGAACCAATGAGGTTCAATCTCGTGTTACGCAGCACGTTTGAGCTTTAGCAAGAACCAGTGAGGTTCATTCTCATGTTACGCAGCACGTTTGAGCTTCAGCAAGAACCAATGAGGTTCATTCTCGTGTTACGCAGCACGTTTGAGCTTTAGCAAGAACCAATGGGCTTCATTCTTGTGTTATGCAGCACGTTTGAGCTTTAGCAACAAATAATGAGGTTCATTCTCGTGTTACGCAGCACGTTTGAGCTTTTGCAAGAACCAATGAGGTTCATTCTCGTGTTATGCAGCACGTTTGAGCTTTAGCACCAACCAATGAGGTTCAGTCTCGTGTTACACAACACGTTTGAGCTTTAGCAACAACCAATGAGGTTCAGTCTCGTGTTACACAGCACGTTTGAGCTTTAGCAACAACCAATGAGGTTCATTCTCGTGTTACGCAGCACGTTTGAGCTTTAGCAACAACCAATGAGGTTCAGTCTCGTGTTACGCAGCACGTTTGAGCTTCAGCAAGAACCAATGGGGTTCATTCTCGTGTTACGCAGCACGTTTGAGCTTCTGCAAGAACCAATGAGGTTCATTCTCGTGTTACGCAGCACTTTGAGCTTCTGCAAGAACCAATGAGGTTCAATCTCGTGTTACGCAGCACGTTTGAGCTTTAGCAAGAACCAGTGAGGTTCATTTTCGTGTTACGCAGCACGTTTGAGCTTCAGCAAGAACCAATGAGGTTCAGTCTCGTGTTACGCAGCACGTTTGAGCTTCAGCAAGAACCAATGAGGTTAATTCTCATGTTACGCAGCACGTTTGAGCTTCAGCAAGAACCAATGAGGTTCATTCTCGTGTTACGCAGCACGTTTGAGTTTAGCAAGAACCAATGAGGTTCATTCTCGTGTTACGCAGCACGTTTGAGCTTCAGCAAGAACCAATGAGGTTCATTCTCGTGTTACGCAGCACGTTTGAGCTTCAGCAAGAACCAATGAGGTTCATTCTCGTGTTACGCAGCACGTTTGAGGTTCTGCAAGAACCAATGAGGTTCATTCTCGTGTTACGCAACACGTTTGAGCTTCTGCAAGAACCAATGAGGTTCAATCTCGTGTTACGCAGCACGTTTGAGCTTTAGCAAGAACCAGTGAGGTTCATTCTCGTGTTACGCAGCACGTTTCAGCTTCAGCAAGAACCAATGAGGTTCAGTCTCGTGTTACGCAGCACGTTTGAGCTTCTGCAAGAACCAATGAGGTTCAATCTCGTGTTACGCAGCACGTTTGAGCTTCTGCAAGAACCAATGAGGTTCAATCTCGTGTTACGCAGCACGTTTGAGCTTTAGCAAGAACCAGTGAGGTTCATTCTCGTGTTACGCAGCACGTTTGAGCTTCTGCAAGAACCAGTGAGGTTCATTCTCGTGTTACGCAGCACGTTTGAGCTTCTGCAAGAACCAATGAGGTTCAATCTCGTGTTACGCAGCACGTTTGAGCTTTAGCAAGAACCAGTGAGGTTCATTCTCATGTTACGCAGCACGTTTGAGCTTCAGCAAGAACCAATGAGGTTAATTCTCATGTTACGCAGCACGTTTGAGCTTAAGCAAGAACCAAAGAGGTTCATTCTCGTGTTACGCAGCACGTTTGAGTTTAGCAAGAACCAATGCGGTTCATTCTCGTGTTACGCAGCACGTTTGAGCTTCAGCAAGAACCAATGAGGTTCATTCTCGTGTTACGCAGCACGTTTGAGCTTCTGCAAGAACCAATGAGGTTCATTCTTGTGTTACGCAGCACGTTTCAGCTTTAGCAACAACCAATGAGCTTCATTCTTGTGTTACGCAGCACGTTTGAGCTTTAGCAACAAATAATGAGGTTCATTCTCGTGTTACGCAGCACGTTTGAGCTTCTGCAAGAACCAATGAGGTTCATTCTCGTGTTACACAGCACGTTTGAGCTTTAGCAACAACCAATGAGGTTCAGTCTCGTGTTACGCAGCACGTTTGAGCTTTAGCAACAACCAATGAGGTTCATTCTCGTGTTACGCAGCACGTTTGAGCTTTAGCAACAACCAATGAGGTTCAGTCTCGTGTTACGCAGCACTTTGAGCTTCAGCAAGAACCAATGAGGTTCAGTCTCATGTTACGCAGCACGTTTGAGGTTCTGCAAGAACCAATGAGGTTCATTCTCATGTTACGCAGCACGTTTGAGCTTCAGCAAGAACCAATGAGGTTCATTCTCGTGTTACGCAGCACGTTTGAGCTTCAGCAAGAACCAATAAGGTTCATTCTCATGTTACGCAGCACGTTTGAGCTTCTGCAAAACCAATGAGGTTCAATCTCGTGTTACGCAGCACATTTGAGCTTTAGCAAGAACCAATGAGGTTCATTCTCGTGTTACGCAGCACGTTTGAGCTTCAGCAAGAACCAGTGAGGTTCATTCTCATGTTACGCAGCACGTTTGAGCTTCTGCAAGAACCAATGAGGTTCAATCTCGTGTTACGCAGCACGTTTGAGCTTTAGCAAGAACCAGTGAGGTTCATTCTCGTGTTACGCAGCACGTTTGAGCTTCTGCAAGAACCAATGAGGTTCAATCTCGTGTTACGCAGCACGTTTGAGCTTTAGCAAGAACCAATGAGGTTCAATCTCGTGTTACGCAGCACGTTTGAGCTTTAGCAAGAACCAGTGAGGTTCATTCTCATGTTACGCAGCACGTTTGAGCTTCAGCAAGAACCAATGAGGTTCATTCTCGTGTTACGCAGCACGTTTGAGCTTTAGCAAGAACCAATGGGCTTCATTCTTGTGTTATGCAGCACGTTTGAGCTTTAGCAACAAATAATGAGGTTCATTCTCGTGTTACGCAGCACGTTTGAGCTTTTGCAAGAACCAATGAGGTTCATTCTCGTGTTATGCAGCACGTTTGAGCTTTAGCACCAACCAATGAGGTTCAGTCTCGTGTTACACAACACGTTTGAGCTTTAGCAACAACCAATGAGGTTCAGTCTCGTGTTACACAGCACGTTTGAGCTTTAGCAACAACCAATGAGGTTCATTCTCGTGTTACGCAGCACGTTTGAGCTTTAGCAACAACCAATGAGGTTCAGTCTCGTGTTACGCAGCACGTTTGAGCTTTAGCAACAACCAATGAGGTTCATTCTCGTGTGACGCAACACGTTTGAGCTTTAGCAACAACCAATGAGGTTCAGTCTCGTGTTACGCAGCACTTTGAGCTTCAGCAAGAACCAATGAGGTTCAGTCTCGTGTTACGTAGCACTTTGAGCTTCAGCAAGACCCAATGAGGTTTGTTCTCACGCCTCAAAGCACATTTACGGTTGAGCTTCTCTGTAAGTTCACTGATCAAAGTTTATATGTCAATAAAAGCCTAAAAAAGTGATTGTGTTTCTTTAAAAAATGTGTACTAAACTGCTAAATTGATATGAACTTTTTGAAGCGTCAAAGTGTCAGTGTCAATGGAGGAACAGGAGCTTATTTAAAATATCTTAATTTTTGTTTTGAAGATGAACAAAAGTCTTTTAGGATTTGGAAAGACATGAGGGTTAGTAAATGAAAGAATTATCATTTGTGGGTGAACTATCCCTAAGCCTAAATAATCTTGACTGCACAGCACATCTTTATATATGCCATTATGACACTATTTTCCATAATTTTATGAATCACTGCTAATGCTCTTTTTAATAAAACTCTGTTTACTGTCTGCTTTTCGACAGAAGGTAATAGCATAATAACATTAATTGGAGGTAGAGACCACTTTTGTGAATAAATCTAATTTGCATAGAAATGAGGTGTGTTTGCCCTGAAAATAATGACAGTGATTTGATTCAAGTGTTTAAGCTGAATTGCGGGGCAGTTTGTGTATAAGATAAGTGCTTTCCTTACTAATGCTGGTTTTTAAATTCCCCCCTTATTCTGGTTAGAGATGACTAAATTGAGAAGGCTTGAAAATACACTGCATGTGCAAGAAACAATTTTTAACAAACATGGCCAGATATAATCCGCGGATTTTTCCCCCCATTTTCCGAGTTAAAAAAATAATCATTTTAACCATTTAGTTTTATGGAATCCTCTCTTTGCTCTGCTACTCAACAAATAATACGTTCTTTCAATTAAGCAGGGCCTTTTTTTTTATAATAATAAATTAAAAATAAAGTTTGTTATGACATTAAAAATTAGAAAACTGTGTGGAAAAGTCTCTGAGGAAGTTACAGTATATTTAAATAAAAATGTATAATGATAACTACAACGATAACATCCACAGCAGATGTACTACTAGATGTAGTTAAATGAACACAAAATATTTAGTTTTAGTCTTACACAAGTAATTTAAGTACAATCGACTTAATTCTAAAACAATTTCAAACGTTTTAAAGGATTAAATCACACACCAAATAAACCCTATGACTTAAAATACATATATAAATGCAAATGTTTTCAATTCATGCAAACACTTAAAATAAATGCAATGCTTTTAAATGTAAAATGTGTTGCCAACTCATTATACAGAAACATAATTAACTTAAGTTCAAACCTACGAGTTTGACTCTCAAACACAGTGTTTTTGTTTGTGCGAAGGTTAAATTATGATGTAATCTGTTACATCACTGTCTAAGTCAGACGCCAAATGGTTTTATTAATCAGAAATATTTAATAAACAAACACACACATGTGGCTGGATGTGTAGAACTTTCCAATTTTGTGCATTTCGACGTTCCACATAGGCCTGATAATTACACCACAGAGCCAATTACTGTTTTTATGAAGGTGCGACGTGTTAATTTCACTCCGACACCTTTCGAGGCATTCCTGTGAGTCTGAATAATGGCTTAACCAACATTTATCTGGGCATCCATCCACGTTTCTAATCACTCGTCTCTGCTAGCGCTCACATGCGAGTGAATAATTCTGTCCCACCATCTTTCATTCCTAAATGACCTACTGATCTCCCCCATTCATTATGCAATATATGAGAGACAGAATTTAACTATCCATGTCCATTAATAAGAACATTACACATTAAACGATCTCATAAATGTTAATTAAATTAAAAGTAGACTATGCTGGGACGATTATTCACAGGGTTAACTGGGCATAAAGTTTCAAAGTTTGCTATTTGAGGTACGAATAAGTGAGATCGTATTGTGATCGCAGCAGGATTATTACAGTTAACTAAAACTTATCCCATAAAAAAATTGTTTTCATTTGTTAACTACATTAGTGAACTAAAGTTAAACAATACGTCTACAGCATTTATTAATCTTAATGTTCATTTGCTAATAAAAACATTAAATAAGAAGTTGTTTCTGTTAACATTAGTTAAAGCACTGTGAACTAACATGTACAAACCATGAATGTAAGTTA
This sequence comes from Siphateles boraxobius, assembly GCF_051911475.1. Taxonomy (NCBI): domain Eukaryota; kingdom Metazoa; phylum Chordata; class Actinopteri; order Cypriniformes; family Leuciscidae; genus Siphateles; species Siphateles boraxobius. Next base: position 1,893,996 of record NW_027508720.1, on the reverse strand, counting down.
ATAATATTTTTATTAACTAACATAAACACATCTGTACTGAATTTCTTATAGTAAGTTAATGTTAACTAATGCATTAACTAACACTAAAATAAGGTTTCATTTGTTAACAATGTTGTTACCCAAAACTAAATTGAAAACAAACAAACTTATTTTATTTCAGCTAGTTGCCAAGGCAACATTTCTCATTTTTATTTAGTTTAATGAACTTGATGTTCTAAAATAACTATTTAACTATAACTAAATAATAATTAATAAAAACTTATGATAGTTAACTGAAACTAAAACTAAAACCATGAAATATTTTTTGTTGTTGCTTGAAATAAAATAAACATTAACTGAAATAAAATAAAGCTAGTTGCCAAAGCAACATTTCTCATTTTTATTCAGTCAAAATTGATATACTAAAATAACTAAAAATAAAACTGAAATAAAAACTATATAGCTAGCTATATTTTAAAAAAAGGTATTAAAATGACAAAAACACAACAAAAATGACAAACCTTAACCAAAATTAAACTGAAACAGAAAATATAAAAATAAAAACTAATTCAAAATGTTAATTAAAACTCCAATAGTATATCCAGACTTATTTAAAATAAAATAAAAAAACTAATACAAATTACAAAAATACAAGACCCAATTAAAATGCTTATGACTAAAATTAAAATGAAAACAGAAAATACAAATATAAAAACTAGTTTAAAATATGAATAAAACAAAAATAGCACCTCAATGATACTGAAATAACAGTGGATAACAGTCTGTATAGGCCTAATTTTTGTTCTTAATATTTCTTTCTACAAATCAAAAAAGACCTAAAAGCGGAAAATGAAGCACTAAACCTGCTCATAACAGTGAGTCTGCATTTATCAGGTATTTCAGCTTAAACTAGACAGTATTGGCTATTAGAAATACTGCAGCGCCCCCTACAGATCCACATGTAAACCTATGCATATATTTAACAGGAAGGCTCTCTAAAGGGAATGAAGCAAATATTCAGTTGAGATCTGTATGACTCGAGATTAGGGTTCAGATCCAAACGTTCCTCAGACAGAAGTCAAGACACAGCGGCGCTTGCCAAATCATTAAAGCATTCATGAATGTAATGGGCCAGTCCTAATCTCAAATGCTATCAATGTGGCCATTATATCCAGTGCCATTGTGCATGTTTTAGCAGGGAGATAAAGGCACAAATTACAGCAAATTACGGATTTCAAAAAGAGGCGGAAATCCCAAACTTGTAATGTAATTGTACTTTTGTAGCAGTCTTTAGGAAAAGCTTGTGTCCAGCGGAGGAGAGTGAGAGAGAGAGAGAGAGAGAGAGAGAGAGAGAGAGAGAGAGAGAGAGAGAGAGAGAGAGAGAGAGAGAGAGAGAGAGAGAGAGAAACAGAGAGAGAAACAGAGAGAGAGAGAGAGAGAGAGAGAGAGAGAGAGAGAGAGAGAGAGAGAGAGAGAGAGAGAGAGAGAGAGAGAGAGAGAGAGAAGAGAGAGAGAGATGAAGTCCAAATGAGCCTGTTGTTCTTGAGCTGGGATATTTTTTATATTAAATATATAACATATCCAAATCTGACTTCTTGTCAGGTGTGTTGAAGACTAGTAAGGAAATCTATATCCTACTTATTTTGGAAAGGAAAAGAAAGACAAACACAACTTCCAAGTTTACATTTGAAGTGAAAGATTCATGTGGCCCTCGGGATTTTGCTGTGTTTTTGTGTTATCATAAAGCAATCCCATAATTCCCTGTCAGAGCCTCAGTCTGAGCCATCTAATCACCATCAAATTATACTTTTCATTTATTATATTTTGTAGAAGTAGGACCGGCATGTGATTTTCTAGGGTCCCGCCATTGTAAAAACTTTAATATTATTATATAACAATGATATAAGATTTTTTTTTTTAAGTAAAAAATTAAATTAAGTCGTTTTTTTTATATACATAAGTGTGTGAGTGAATCTGTTGCAAACATCAATATTCAATACATATTTTTTTTCTGTTTGTTTTTGTAAACTTATAAAGTAAAACTAGAAAAAGACCAAAAATGGGGAGAAAGATTAAAATAGGAAAACTAAAAATTAGTCACAAATTTAAGATATATGACATGAATTCACAATCAGATACAACAGATCACAAACTCAAATATAAAGTCATAATAACAATCAAAAGAAATAGTCTAAGTTATGAGAAATAAAGTAGCAATTATAGGATGTAGTTGTGAGATGTAAAACTCTACATCTCACAACTGCAACTACATATCCTATAATTACTACTTTATTTCTCATAACTTAGACTATTAATTACTAAAATTACTAAAACAAAATAGTCACAGTTATGAGAAATAAAATCGCAATTATAAGATATAGGTGAAAATAACGAGATATTAATTCACAATAAGAGAAACAGTCACAATTACAAAACCGCAATAACAATCGCAGTAATTTGTAAGTCACAATTATGAGTTTTAAATATATAAATAAAGAACAATAAAGACACAACACAATTACTTTAAAAAGTATATGGGGAAAAAAGTAGCATTTGTAGTTTATAAAGTTGCCATTTTTGTGAGATATCAAATTGCAATTACTAAAAACAATCTCAGTTATGAGATATTAAATCACAATTATAAGATTAAAATTCAAAATCAGAATTATAAAGCTGCAATTAAGAAAATAGACAATTATGAGATAACTGTGAAATAAAGTTGTAATTGTGAGATATAAATTGACAGTCTGAATAGATAAATAAAAATAAAGGCATAATTATAAGATATAGTCACTATTACAAAACATAGTAGCAGATACAAATATAATTAAGTTGAAATTATAGAATTAAAATCAGTAATTTATAAGTCACACTATGAGATATGAAGTCACAATTACAAAACAGTATCAGATACTAGGAATATAAAGTCACTGTCGCTTAAAAAAGTCACAAATACAAAAGGACATGAAGTTGCAATTTCTGTGATATATATAGTCGCAATTACTATTAATAATCACAGTTATGAGATATTAAATCACAACAATCAGATATAAAGTCACAATTAAAATTATAAAGTAGCAATTAAGAGAACTACACAACTCTGAGATAACTCTGAAATAAAGTTGCAATTTTGATATATAAAGTCACGATTATTTATTTATTTACTCTGACAATGAAAAATAGTGTGTTAAATATTGAGTTCCTCGAGTACATCATGATTGCAATGATATTTCACCGCACCTGTGCAATGATCCGCCGCTATATATCCGGATGTTCCTGATGTTGCCGATTTTAGTCTCAAAATTTCTCGGGCACATGAATCAAAGGAGTTGATATTGTGTTTGTGTTCTATATTATATCAAATTGTACAGCACTTTAATGCTTCCAGTGTTCAGTGTGTGCAAAACACCCTCACACTCGATATACTGATCTGCACATTTACTATGATTATATTATATTACTAGACGCTATTTAAACCAGAAGCCTGAAACACTTTAAGGTCCTCGCTGCAGGAATTGATTTCACTGAACCAGAGCCCACCTTGACCTTTAATGTCAGCACAGCCCTTTTAACCTTGTCTTTGCTCGCTAAATCAAACAAGTACAGCTAAATTGAATCTAATCTGATCGTTTCAAAATGCGAGATGGATTTTCAAAACAAACAGTGCCATATGGAGTAACTTAAAGGGATAGTTCACCCAAAAACGATAATTCTGTCAGTATTTACTCTCCCTCATGTTGTTCAACCCCGTAAGACCTTCGTTCATCTTCAGAACATGAATTAAGATATTTTTGATTAAATCTGAGAGCTGGATCACTCCTCCATAGGCTTCTTCAGGGATTGACACTTGTTCCCCGAAAAGGTATTAAAGACATCGTTAAAATAGTCCAAGTGACTCAATCTTAAGTTTATCAAGCGACGAGAATACTTTTTGTGCGCAAAAACAAACAAAAATAACGACTTTATTTCAACTCTTCATTTCCTTCTCTTTGGGCCTCTAGTCAGTTAAACTAGTGTGATTGCGTAGAGTTACGTCACACGTAGGCTCACTATTGGCCGACGCTGGTCATGTGTGTGATGCGTGTGACGTACAGCAACAGAAGCTTACGCTGTTACACTAGTGAACTGACTCGAGACCCACAGAGAAGGAAATGAAGGAATCGTTATTTTTGTTTTTTTTGCGCACAAAAAATATTCTCGTTGCTTGATAAACTTAAGATTGAGCCACTTGGACTATTTTAACAATATCTTTAATAACTTTTCAGGGAACAAGTTTCAATCCCTTAGAAGCCTATGGAGGAGTGATCCAGCTGTAAGATTTAATCACAAATATCTTAATTCATGTTCTGAAGATGAACGAAGGTCTTACGGGGTTGAACAACATGAGGGAGAGTAAATACTGACAGAATTATCATTTTTGGGTGAACTATCCCTTTAAGGGATGTTTAAGGGAGTCGATGCACACGGATGAACAGATCCTTCAATAGATTTGCCAGCGACTGGTTCACGACTGAGGGTGTGGAGTACGGCAGATGGCAGGAAACTCATCTATTTCTATTATCTCTGTAGAGTTGCATGACCCCAACCTTTCATTCCCATTACAGAGAGCCAGGAAGTCTCGTTGTGCCAGCCACACTTCACACAAGCTGGAATTAATCCAGATATCCATATATTTCCTCCAATAAAAACAGCACAATCTACTCTAAGACACGGTGTACCATTACAGGCTGGTGTGAGAACGCAAACTTTCATAACAGTCCCGTGTAAGCCTGCGGCGTTTCTGTTGGCACGCCATGCTAGCTCCAAAACTCACTGAAGGCATTAAAACCAAACTGATGTACCAAATGAAAAATGTTAAAACTATTTCTTCCTCTTTCTGGGAGTATAATGGAGGCCATTGTGTGCTATTTGTTTTAGGCTTCGTTCGAGGCAACAATGGACACAAAAGCTCACTAGCATGTTTCGTAATGTGGAAAACAAAAGAAGATATTTTGAAAAATACCTGTTTTGTTTTGGCCGTACAATGAAAGTCAATGGGGTCCAATATTTTATTGTTGAAAAATATCTTTTCTAAATATGTTTTGTCTATACAATGAAAGTCAGTGGGGTCCAGTGTTTTGTTGTTTTGGAGTGGCTTACAAACATGTTTCATATCTTTCTTTTTCATATGGAAAAAAAGAAAGAATACATTTTGAAAAATACCTATGTTTTGTTTGATTGTCCGTACAATGAAAGTCAGGGTCCAATGTTTAGTTGTTTTGTACCAGCTCACTAGCATGTTTCGCTGTAAAGTGACTTTAACTGTATGGATAAAAACATTTTCCAATTTCTTGTGTGCTCCACAGTCTTTTTTTTTTTAATGAATGAACTATAAGTTATTTTCCATACAGAACACATTTCGTTGCCGAATGGCAAAGCATTTCTGCCATTTCCACGAATCCATCTGTCACAGCCCACCAAACTTAATGGGCTGCCGCGTGTTTTCTGGCGACGGAGAATGTGTCTCTATCTGACAGCTGTTTACTATGATAAACAGTGTCTGTCAGTGGCGTAAACAGTGAAGATTTTCTTAATACGTGGTGCTTTTGCGTTTAGCAAACTGCACCATCTGGTGCTGTTACCCGTTTTTGAAAGTAAGTTTTGATACGAGTGTATTTTGTGAACCCAGAGAGTTGCAGTGCAGAATAATAATAATAATAACAGCAGCAGCTCCAGACTGTCGATATGAAGCACACCGCTGACCTTTTAAGATATAGGCTTTTTTTTTGTTTTGTTACAATTTTAGCAGAGAACCTGTAATCTGAAGTTGCATTCAGTTTGTGAGTGTGTGTTTTGTGATAGATGCATATGCATTTGTTCTCAACAGAAATGTTGACAAATCATGATGACTTCATATTCAAGGAAACGTTCTTCTGATATTCCCAGAGGAGTGCTGTCAGAAGATGAATGAGACATTTGGCACACTAATGTAAACAGAGTTATGAAGGCATTTGTATTTCATTTATTTGCAAATACCTTATGCATCTGGGTATAAATGCAAAAATAAATCAATATTTTAATTACAAATAATTGATATATACATGTTTCCAGGAGGCTATGTGATATTTTGGATTCTACATCTATAGGAGACCATAAAAAACAGAGAAAACATGGGGTAAACTTCACATATGAACTATTTTGAATAAAAAAAAACGTTTTAGGCTGCTGTCACTTTGAGACCGAATGCACTGATACACATGCGCTTTCTTTCTCAACTGTTTGTTCACTTAAAGGGACATTGTGTAGGAATTTCTCCCATCTAGCGGTGAAATTGTATTTTGCATTCAAACGAATTGTGTTCTTCAGCGCCTCGCTTTTTCAAACCCGTGTTGCATCTACAGTAGCTGTTATGTACCAAAAAGCTATGACAGGATGTCTTCTAATAGCACTTCGTCGAGTTTTCCTCCGGGTGAACAGGTTTGTTATTTCAAACAAACTGCAGCTTGACACAACGAACAAACGAATGTTACAGTATGAATAATAACAGTGCAATGTAGCCTTTTAAACTTGCCGGGGCCATGAAGCGCCTCTCCCTGCTCTGCTCCCCCGTTTCTGCTGCGTTCAGTCACGTGACGCTGGCTCTGAACGAAAATGTGTTGTGGAAACGCGTTGGACTAGTACTTTTTGACCCTCTCTGCTATTATAGTTTTTCAAGATGGCGGAACGACATGGAAGCCTCCGTGGACCTACTCATCACATGTATATAAAGATAATAAATTATTTGTTTACGAGGATAAGTCAGATAATTGGCAGAGGTATTTGTACACAATTGAGGACATATTTATGAATAAAAATATTGATTTTAGATAATAAAATACCTAAGAAACTACACATTGTCCCTTTAAGATATAAATGTCTTTGTTTACAAAGATACCCGCAAAGACGGGCATTCTGACACACAAGTGTGCGCACTGTAAAAAAATTTAAGTTCAGTAAACTTTGATGTTTAAGTCATTTCAGGTGAAATTACATTAAACTGACTTAAAAAAAGTTAAATCTTGTATATATATATAAAAAAAATAGCAAATTGCTTTAAAGCAATGTAAAAACATATGTTGTCATAACTTATTGATCTCTACAGGTTGACAAATTTCAATCTTGTCTATCGGTATATCGCCACCCCTGTATTTGATAAATGACCTGCCTTTTGTGTGCATATAGTTATTATAATGACAGCAGTTATTCATCTAATGATGGAGAACATCATATTTCCAGATGTGCTATATAGTAAAGGGAATTTCTGCATTTTAACTTTTTCCCCATGAGCATTTTTTTTTTTTTTTGTTGCCCGCCACCACCAACATTTTTTATCACCCCGAGAATATTTTGTTGTATAGATATCTGAACATTATTTGTATCAAAAGAAAGCACATTCGTCACTTGAACGAGGGTAAGTTTCATAAAAAAGCAACATTTTGAGCAAAATCTGATCAAATTGGGTTTTAGTCAAAGACTACATCTAGATGGGATTCAGAACGATAATCAATGCATAGATTGAGTAAATTGAGTCCTGAGTCCATTTACACTCCCAAAGCTTCACAGTCCTAGTGTTGTCCAAAACTCCAGTTTTGATTTATATGCTGTTTAATGTTGATGATCACGTTATTTTACATATGCATGATTACATATAATATCGCTTGTTTCTGATTCTTATTCACCTGTGATTGGATCGAGAGATTCCAACGCTATCTCACGACCAATTCGTACGAATTTGTACGAGTGAATAAAAGGTGGCTAATTCGTACGAATTCGTACGACCTCACTCGTACGAATTTGTATGATTTGTCTAAACCTACGTGACGGTTAGGTTTAGGGGCGGAGTCAGGGGTAGATCATCGTACAAATTCATACGAATTGGACGATTCGTAAAATATGTACGATTTAGTAAAAGGGTGAGGTCGTATGAATTCGTACGAATTAGCCACCTCGTAAAATTCGTACGAATTGCCGTGAGATCGGGCTGGAGATTCAGTACTCTTTCAGAAGATGTGTAATAGCGCCCCCTACCGTATAACAGCAAAAAAACACGGAAAGACGATATTTTCGTCAATAGCGGGGAAAGAGTTAAAACCCAATTCATGTGATTCGATTGTAATAATGCTGTCCAGTCCCAGTAAAGTACGCCACAACAAACGTCTGCTACATCCTTAGTGCTCAAAACCCATGAGTTTTGGGCTGTGTCTTGATGTGCAGTCATGTAATTGCTTTAGTGGATCAGGTGCTAAAACAATGCAGACAGAAATATGCAAATAAACAACACTATCAGCAGGCACAATTCCTCCATGGTGAATTCCTCCCTGAAAATGTGGAGGGAAGTTCACACTGCCATCTGTGTAGTAATATCTTTGAGTATGTGCACTCACGCCAGGCCGCTCGGGCCCGGGCACATGAGAACCGGACGGTCCCAGTGAGTGGGAAGTGCTGATTGAAAACCGTAAACTCAGTTCGGGAAAGGGCACCGGGGGGACAGCTCAAAGAGAGAGTGATGACGGAGACGCCTGGAATAAATAAGTCAAAACAAGAGAATAAAGGACGGAGAAGAGTGACACAGGGGCGATGGCTTCCCTTTTCATGGCAGACATCAAACGGACTAATGCTGAGGAGATCTATTGTGTGTTTGACGGAGAGCAGGAACAAGAACGAGAGAGAGAGAAGGATTAGGGAATATTCTAGCGCAGGGGGAAATGAATAGCCTCATAAAAACATAGCTATTTCTGAGACTCGCTCAAACTAAGTCCTTAAACATGATTAAATTGTTGTTCTCCCTAATTCAATTAAATAAAAAAAGAGAGTAAACCACAAGTAATTAAGCAAGCACTTAGGGTTATATTAATAATTAATGATTGTCGTTTTCAGACAGTTAAATCCTCTGAGATTAAGTATAATTATTGTTTTCTTCATCTCAAAAAGTTAAATAAAATAAATATATATGTCATTATGATAAAAAAAAAGAAAGGAACCAGCAGAAAATAATTAGCAAACACTTGTCGTTATGGTTGTTTGCATATTAATTTGATCATTGACTTATACAACACTTTAGAGTTAGTTATTTTGAGAGATTATCTGGGGGAAACATTGCAAAATGTTCTGTCTTAATGCTTTAACTTTGTATTATAGTTTAATAGTTAACTACTTTTGATACTATTATATAATACCACTTAAATACCGTTTAAGTTTAATACTATAATTATACATCATTATTTTACATATTATTATTTTGTATTATTATTAATCAACCCATGTGTAATAAACAAGTCATATTTTAAGTCAAATAATGTAATCCAACATAGATTACACAGTGTAGAAATATGTATTTCCTTATTTTGTATTTACTTATGATATTTACTTGTGATGATATTTACTTGTATTTACTTATGACTGATGCTGTGCATTGTAACACATTGCAATAGACATGCAAACAAACGCATTGATTCTTCTAATGTTCAGTGTGTATACACGCAGCAGCAATTCTAGTGAATGATAAATGACTTAATGCCTCAACCCCCTTCACACACATAATCGTTTTTCTTTTCCAGGGACTTTTCCAGATTACTCAAGTTACGTAAAATTACTATTAAAAAAACCCCGAAACAGCACTTTAAAGTAACCTTACCTCCTGATATCAGTGACACGGTTCAGCTTATAAATAAGCTTTTAGGAAACACATTGATTCCAGAAAGTTAATGTTCATCCACTATTACGATTCTTAAAACTTAGACACATCTGTGCTTTTTCGTTCTACCCGATATATTGCCAATTTTAGGAAAACACCCCCATTTTTGTTCAGCTTTGTGTGCAATATAAACAAAGCCCTGTATATTGTTAATCTGTTTTTTGATTACAGGTGATGAAACGAATGATACAAATATTATATATTTATACATTTTTACAACTATGACAGAATATGGTAACACTTAATTTATTACGATGGCCCATTTTAGACACTCTTCTGACTTTGTAACTAAATGTAAACTATCTCTCATTAGACTATTAGTAGACTGACTGCTTAATATCTGATAACTCTTTACTTTGATGCTCCCCAAAAGTAACCTCACCGAAAAGTCTACCAATTAACAGTATGTCTACTAGTACTTCAAAGTTAAAACTAGTACTTTTAACTTAAAATGTTACCCATAAATCTTTTTCCACCTCTTTCCTTGTAAGGGACTTGCATGTAATGTACTCTGCTACGGCACCTGTGTGACCTTGAGGGGAACTGATTTCATTTATCCTTATTTAAGTCAATTTTTTAAGTCAATATTTTTGGGGTCACTGCATATTGGTGGTGATTGTTGGATGGAGCTCTGGACCACTTAGGGACACATGTAAGGCTTATTGGATTTTATTGAGGTTTTAGATACTCCCTCTCGTGATGTACTCCAATATACTTTCAAGAGAAATGAAGACAAAACAAACATTCCTTTACAAAATGCGTTTTGTAGTCCTCAGCCAAAATATGTCACTGCTGTAATTTCACTAAAAATTACTGAAGCTCAAGTATCACGAAATTAAGGAAATTACAGAATCATATGTTCAGTTTTGCACCTGTGAGAAATGGCCCAATGGGTCTTCCCACATTACAGACGGGAAATGGGAAAACTGTGAGAAAATGCCTCAGTTGTGATATATTTTCAGTGTTCCACTAGCTCAATTTGCTATCTCTGGGAGGTCGAGAATTTGAGGGAGGCAGAGAAGATCAGTGGAGTCAGAAGATAAACAGTCCAGCGAGATGACTGGTATTTTTCTGTGTCCTCGCTCTTATGTTAGATATCTGTCCTAAGAAAAACACTACACAATATTTAGGAGCTGACTGTCTATCCAAAAGCTAACATTGGACTGGAAAGTTTGTGCAGTAGGGTAGACGGTCTCATGTCAAGGGTTTCTGGGGGGATTTTTAATGCAGACGTACACAGGCAGCTGCTCTGGGTTGTCTCAAGATGGGCCATTGTGTGTGCATGGCTGTGTCCGAAATCACCCCCTATAACCTTAAATAAGACACTATTTGAGGGGACAGCCATTTTTAGTTGTGTCTGAAACCATAGTGGACATCACTGAATGCACTCATTCAATCCCACAATGCACCGCAATAACCAGTGTACAATTGGTGTAGGCTTAGCGGCTAGAGAATTCCCATAATGCACTGTGACAGTCAGGCGTCGAATGAATTCCCGCGTGTGACCAGAAGATGGCGCATTACAAACCATTCATTACAAACGCTGGTCCAATGTGGCTAGAGCGTAATACCATACAGGTATAACTTCCTTTTTAATTGATTATTAATTGTTTAATCACGGTTTATGTATGCTAGTTTCCGTGACAGAGTTCAAGATAAATCTTTTCATCACTACTGGAGCTGTCAGTTTGCTGCGTATTAAATGATTATTAAATTGCACAAACAATGCAAAAACTGCAGTCCTTCTGGCTCACTAAATGTCCGAATTCAATCACTCATTTTCATTCACTCCTTCAAGTAGACTATATTAGTGGAGTAATGTAGGGAAAAGTGAATTAAGGTATAGGGGGTGATTTCGAACATTTCGAATTTAACTCATAGTTGCATTAAAACATCTACCTAAATATCTACCTAAATGTTTCTACTTTCTTTTGAAAACTTGGAGTAGCTGGTACATGTGTGTTTCATTAAGGCTGGAGCTAAACTGTGCAGGAAGATGGCCATCAAGGACCAGGATTGTCCCATGGCTGGGGTGCCGCATCTTGTATGTCTTCTTTAACACACCTGATTCAGATCATCAGCTCATTGGGAATGAGCTCCATGAACTGAACTGAGTGTGTCAGACAAGGGCGACATACAAAATGTGCATAGCAGTGGGTCCCCAGCACCAGAGTTAAGAGACACTATTTTAGATTTTAGACCCTCAGTGCAACACTTTGGTCTAGGCCCCAGCAATCCCAATCCTCACCTTGTCAATTCTGTATCTCGTAAGATTTCTGCAGAACTATACAGCTGTGATCCTTGAGATTCCACAAATGCAAACTACTGCCTGACAGTATGCAACATTACATCACTAACATGTGGATCTGGAGGAGCACCACAAGACCTTTCGGGACATGGCGGTGATTACTCTTATTCGGTGAAAAGTCCAGTGAGATTCCAATGCACATTTGTACAATGTATTAATTGAGACCCAAAGCAAACTCAAACATCAGTGGTGCTACTTCTCAGAAGAGGACTGCAGGACCAGCATTTGGGAAATGGCCTGCGATAAGTCTTACAAAATTCAGATGGACTATCAGTGAGGTTTTGGATCCTTGTCTATATTATTTGAGCTAATAAGCAACTACCACCCAAACCTTGTCAAACGTGTATCTCATGAATCTTTCACTGAACAAGTTTTACCATCTAGACAGCACTGTGGCTCTGGCCCATGGGATTCCACATCAAACTACTACCTGACAGTATTAGGTGGCATCGTGGTACTAATGTGTGGACTCGGAGGACAACAAGACTTTGGGGTGTCATTTTGGACAGGGCTGTAACCTTCATTTTGCAAAAAGTTACGTTACATTCATGTATTGTGTTCACGAGTCACAGAGCAACCCCAACCCTAACTTGTCATGTGTATCAAGACTTTTGCTGAACTAGGTTGATCCTATACAAATCACTACGTCTCTAGTCCAAGGGATTACAGAGCAATTACTACCGGACAGCGGCAGTATGTCACTAACATGTTGACCCAGAGAAGGACTGCAGGACCATAGATCAGCATTCAGGACATGGCCATGATAACCCTCAGTCTTGCAAAATTCATATGGGGCATTCATTCCTTGTCAAATGCAATGAGACTTTGTGTAATGCATTTTAACATCTAAAGAAGCAATGTGGCTCTGGTCCATGGGATTCCCCAGCAAACTACTACCTAACATTTTTATGTGCCATTACGTCACTAACGTGTGGACCCACAGCAAGACCTTAGCATTTGGGGCAGAGCCTCATTTTATTCATTAATTCTGAGAGCAAACCCAACCCTGACTCAACCCTAACCTTGTCAAATGTGTATCTTCTTTGAGTTGTGCTCAACAACGTTTACCATCTAGACATCACTGCATGACAATTGGAGTCACACCATCTTCAGCCAAAGGATTGGCGTCTGGGCCGCATGCCAACCCCGGAAACAAAACACTTCTGGACACTGGATATAGAGGGATCTGTTTTGTGTGAAGAGTCCACAGTATCACCATCCATTAAATCTTCTCTGTGCTGATGGGGAAATTAGCAACAAAACGCGCTCTGATGTGTTTTGAAATTGGGAAAATTCACACTGGTGGACATCATCAGCAAATTTATCTTACACTCAATACAGTCAAAGAGACAGGCTTTTGGAAAGTAGTGGGCCAAAAGATTGATTGGGCTGGTGTGCTCAGTGCAAAGTCCACCCTTTATATCTGAGCCATTGTTTAAACACACGTTTCCCTGTTGCTGTCTGGGACCCCAACCCTGACTCAACCCTAACCTTGTCAAATGTGTATCTTCTTTGAGTTGTGCTCAACAAAGTTTACTATCTAGACATCACTGTGGCTCTGGTCCATTGGGGTCACACCATCTTCAGCCGAAGGATTGGCGCCTGGGCCGCATGCCAACCCCGGAAACAAAACACTTCTGGCCACTGGAGATCAAGGGATCTGTTTGTGTGAAGTGTCCACTGTATCACCATCCATCAACTCTTCTCTGTACTGATGGGGAAATTTTCAGACCCAACAAAACCCGCTCTGATGTGTCTTTGGAAAATTTGGAAAATAACGCTAGTGGACGTCATCAGCAAATTTATCTTACACATGATTCCTTTTGCTGTTTTTTATTTGAAGGATACAGTCAAGGAGACAAGCTTTTGGAAAGTGGTGGACCAAAAGATTGATTGGGCTGGTCTGCTCAGTGTAAAGTCCACCTTTTTTATCTGAGCCATTGTTTAAACACACGTTTCCCTTCTTGGCAGATGACATTGTGATGAATCCAGGTCTTTCGATTGTTTATGCATGCTGTAGACATTGGAAGGTGCTCATCAACTTAAAGTTTGGCAACAGCAGTCTCGCGTGTCAAACTTTGTAATCACTGTTTGCCAAGTGAGAAGACACTCAATGCATTTATTTTATTCTATTGCAGGAGTCCACTGATGTCAAGTAGTTTGTTTTCCTCAACGTAGCATTCACTCACAATGGGGGTTGCATACTTGTAAAGCTAAAGTGAGTTTCTGGCTCTTAAAGGCAGCATAATGACAAAGTGCATGATTTAATGGGATTCATTAGAGGCCGGTCTGACAGCGGCCGTCGCCAAAAAGCTTCCCACGCACACAAGCAGAGATCTGTGCAAATATGTTGCACAGAAAACAAATTAACTGCAAGCAGTCACATCTGGCCTGTAAAATGAATCAAAGAGCGGATAAACAATGTGCCATTGAGAAGTAAGAGTTCTGGAGGACACTGGAAGTGAAATGGAACAAAGATTGGAAGTCTAGGTTGACTTGTGTGGGAAGTGGTTTACTTAACACGTGATTTGACAGAGACCAGTGTTAATATAGTAAGGAGATTTGCGTTCTTGGATGCTGATTGGTTAATACAGTGTTTTAGTCAGGCTACAATACGCAATGCATGAACTACTGTAGCGCAAAATACTTTTCACTGCAATCACCTGGTGAATAAGTGATGACCGAATTTTCATTCAAGCATGTATACATTTCAGAACAAAAAATAAGATCCCATTTTTTATAGGCCTATATATATATATATATATATATATATATACACACACACACACACAAACACAATGAAAGCCAGTGGGATCCAGTGACGGTTTGGTATCCATTGATTTTAATTGTATGGTTCAACATGGTTGAAATATTCTTTGAAATATCTGTTGACAGAAAGAAAGTCTTACAGATTTGGAACAATATGGGTGATTAAATGATTTTGCGGGACAAATACATTTAATTCAATTCAATTCAATCAACTTTATTAGTCCCACAAAGGGCAATTAGTTAAGAGCAGTGTGTTTGCGACAGTACATAACACAAAACCCACACATTATTCACAACATACAAGCAATCAGTGTGTGCACATTTTAGAAAAAAACCTACATTGAGTTTAAGAGTTTGATCGCATAAGGGATGAAAGATTTGGAGTGGCGGTTCGTTTTACACACAGGAAGCGCATAACGACGACCAGAGGGCAACAGAGAAAATTCACCTGCCAGAACATGTCCCGGAGAAGCTAAAATACTTTCTGCCTTCCGAACTATTTGTTGGTTACAAAAGACATTAAGGTCTCTCTGTTTCACACTGATAATTTTAGAACAGATTTTTACAATGTTGTTCAGACTATTCCTTTCTTTAACTGTCAGATTATGAAACCAACAGATAAAAGAAAAACTTAAAAGACTCTCAATAAAAGACTGATAAAATCTACACAGGATGACCGGCGTGACAGAAAAGGAGTTTAATTTGCGGAGAAGATAAATTCTCTGTTGCCCCCGCTTCACAATGGCAGCGCTGTTTATATCAATCTTAAGATGGTCATCACAAACAATTACAATTATTTTTTGTTTTGTTGAAAATGTGCTTTAGTTTTGCTATGAGCTCTACCTTTTATCAAGTATGACAGGTTAGATACAGTCTGTTGCATCACTTCGATTCCTTTTCCACCACACCAAAAGATGATCTCAACACATGATTTACTTTCATTATTAATTGCTTTCCTTTGTATCCCTTACCACTATTTTCCTTTGTTCTCTACCTATTGATAATTAATCGTTGATTTCATTTTTCAGTAGATTCCTGGGAGCCACGGTATGAGCCAATGTTTCTCATTTTTTAAAACATTATTACTGGTATTTCACACTCTACAGTTGAGAAGTGTGCTGTAGAACTGTAAGGGAACTTAGTATTTGATGACTATTTATTACATCCAGTCCTGAAAATCAAACAGCACTGACTTCCAATAAGCCTTTGCCTATACCCCACCATGCGTCTTATCCATCTCATCTCTTCAACACCATATGTGCTTTGTTTGACTCTCCAGGCAGCATGAAAAAAAGCCTCGTCCACCATCTACAGACCACTCCAGCCTGCCTTTGATGGGATTAGATCCCATGGTGACGTCATCCAAAAGGTCTGTAGAGAAAAATAAAAGCCCTTTTTAAAGTCACCCCTGACAGACATGGAGTTTGATCGTTTTCCTGCAGAGTGCTAATGCAGTTAAGACAAGGTGAAATTCAAGAATTTAAAACGCAAGAATAAACAAACAATTGGTTAAGGGCACGAGATGGGAAGCGCAAAAGGACTGGAAAATAAATGGTGTGTTTTGGTTACCCCAGGGCCGGGTTTAAAAGTATGTATGTGTGGCACTTTCCATGAATAGTGCACAAAATAGTCTTTTTTTTTTCTACAGTAAAGAAAGTTGATTTAGAAACTCTGTTACCATAAATATAATTATATACATTTTAAAACTTGATTTATCAGATTTTTTTTCGCAATAAATATTAAATGAATACCAACATTAATTTTATAAATTACATTTTATAGCTTATTTGATTTTTTTCTTTTGTCTGACAATAACCTAATAGGTTTGAGTTGTTAAGCTGTGCAATTGCGCCACACACTACATTTTGTGTAAAAATTGTAATAGCTCAAATTTAGCTGTCAATAGTAGCTACATATTGTGGGACCAACATTTTATTGATATTGAAATGGTAAATTCAATAAATAAATTAGATAAATTGATGGCCATAAATTGATCTTTTTTTTTCCTGACAGTAACTTTGGTAATTTTACAGTAAACTTGGCAGATATACATGAGAGAGAGAGAGAGAGAGAGAGAGAGAGAGAGAGAGAGAGAGAGAGAGAGAGAAATTACAGTTTATGTTACTTCTATCATGTTGAAATTTTAAGAAATATTCCAATTTGTAACAGGGTTGAACACAAAAAAGTAGTACATAGTTAAATATTAAGTTTTTGGTAAATCAATTTAAATATTAATTTAAACATCATTGCAATTACATGAATATCCAACGCTATCTCACGACCAATTCGAACAATTTGTCTAAACCTTAGTGATGGGTAGGTTTAGGGGCGGGGTCAGGGGTAGGTCATTCATACAAATTAGCCACCTCGTAAAATATGTACGAATGAGATCGGGTGGTAATATCAGTTCCCTTTCAGTCGAGAACGTCAGACGTAGTCGACGGTCGACTGAATTGGGAGATCGCTAGAGAGCCTGTCTTCTTCGAGTACTATTGAACGAGCCAATGTAATTGGCGTGCGTGATTCGCATCACACACTCCGCCCCCGCGGCGCGGGTATAAATACGGAAGTGGATGCACGCACTAGTTGCCTTTCGCTTCGGAGCCGATCGTTTGATGTCTCTGAGAGTGCTGTTGTCTACAACGAGCGAGTGTGTCGGTGTTCTTCAGGAAGACTCTCCCAGTGCTGGTGTTCTACAGCGCGAGTGCAGCGGTGATCGCGAGCTTTGAGCTCTCAACTGCTGTTTTAACAGCAACAAATTTCTAAATGTTTGTGTGTGTTGATGGCTGGTTAGAGGGCGGAAAAGTGAGTGCTTCACTGTTTCAGTTCTCTGTTCAGTGTTGCCGCGGTCATTCCCCTGTGTGCTCCGGCACTGGTGACGGTCCTATTTTCTGAAAGAGCAACACGGGTGCGTTTGCGTCTTTTTCAATATGTCATTCCGCCCGTGCGTTTCTGGGTGCGGTCGTTCCCTGTCTCTCTCTGATGGTCACAACTGTTGTGTCACGTGTTTGGGCTTACAGCACGCTGAGACAGCTTTTGTGGACAGCTCATGTTTTCACTGTGGGAACATGACTGTCGCAGTGTTGAGGGCGAGACTCGCCTTCGTTCGCGGAGAGCGAGTCCCCATTACCATGCCCCACCCTCGGGTGCTGTGTGGGATGGGTGACCGGAGGATAGTGTTGGATGTCCCGCCCGGTAACCATTCCCTGTGGGCTCCTCACTCCTCCCTTCCACTGCAACCACTGGAGCCTCCTGTGTTGTCTGCTGGTCCATCTGTAATGGGTGGGCCAGCGATTTCACTGAGGGCTCCCCTGGAGGACAGGACGCCGATTGCAGCATCGGAGGGTGAGCTGACTTCTAGAGATGATGACTCGGCTGCATTGTCTCCCTCCGGGAGTTCAATGTTGCCCGAGCCGGATCCAGAATTATCAGCTATGCTGAAACGGGCCGCCGAGGCTGCCGGGCTAGAGTGGAACCTCCACCGTGTCCCGTTCAGTCTCGGTTGGAATCTGGAGTTTGGTATCTTGGGGCGGGCCGCGCTGGTTCTCAGCTCGCCGCCCCAGTGCCTTTCTTTCCCGAAATGCATGGAGAGCTTGTCAGGTGGTGAACAGCCTCTTTCTCTGCCAGAAACTGCCTGACTAGCTTTTCCCCCTCATTACCCTTGATGGAGGAACGGTGAAGGGTTGCGAGGTGTCCCTCCATTGGAGCGGTCTGTCGACACAGGTGCACCTGTGTCCGGCGGCCGCTGCCTTTTGGGGGGATCCTCGTCTCCCCCCTAAGGCCTGTGAGTTTCGTCTGTTCCGACAGGCAGAGCTTACAAAGCCTGTGGGCAAGCCCCTTCCTCTGGCGTGCCATGGCGTTGCTGCAGGCTAGGGCACCCATGGCATGCACGAGGGTAATCCAGACCGTGCGCTCATAGGTGAGCACCGCACTGCATCCGACCTCACCCTCCGGGGTACGGGTGTCGTAGCGTGCGTGATCGGTCTGGCGATGTCCACCTTGGTGGTCCAGTAGCGCCTTCGTTGGCTCAGCCTGGTTGGTATGGCGGATGCGGACAAGGTTCGGTTCCTTGTCTCCCCAATTTCCCAGGTTGGGCTGGTCGGCGACGCGGTGGAGAACTGCATCAAACAGTTCTCTGCCGCTCAAGCGCAGACGGAGGTCATCCGGCACATCCTGCCCCGGTGGCCAGCTGCTGCCTCCACCCGCCGCCGGTGGCAGCTCCTCCGCCTGCTCGTCGCCGTGGGCGTTCTCCGGCCGCCCGCTCCTGCTGGCCCTCCGCAGCAGCCTCCACCCAGGCCTCAGCAGGGAGCCGGCCGCAGTAGAGACGCCCAGCCCGCTCCAGGCGCTGCCAAGCCAGGTGGCAAGCGACAGCGAAAGCATTCCGGAGCGGGCCGCCCAGGAATGGATGAGATGCTCTTGGAGTGGCACGATCACTCCCTCCCCCCGGGTGAGGGCCGGGTGGAGCCTTTGTTTGTGTGTGTGTCTGTTCCGCCGCTGGCTCCCTAAAAAAAAAAAAAAAAAAGCGGAGCAAGCGGTACCCACACTTCAAAGAGAGAGCAATTTCATCTGTTCCTGGGTCCCAAGAGGGCCAGTCTGGCGGGTGTGACCCTGTATAGCCTTACACCCCTCAGCTCCCCCTTGGTCGCCAGCGGGCAGCTTGGTGCGTTCGAGGACCCGGTCATCCGCCTTCTCACGCGCCCCCTGCCGCTTGTGGAGACAGGTAAGTGTTGCACAGCACACTAACACCACTCTCTCTACTTTGCTGCCCCACCTCAGGCTCGGCTACCCCGCTCAAGTCAGTGATAGTCATCACATTAGGTGTTGAGCAGACGTGCTCCTGAAAATTCAGTGATATTCATCACACCGAGTGTTGAGCAGTGCTCCTGACTTGTGCGTGCTTATCTTATCCTGCTGGCGAAGGATTTGATATAGCCGCTCCTCCAGCCGGTACGAAGGCCAGTTGTAAACTCGTTCTTCGTGCTACTAGGGGGTGGGTCGTGACCATCTTGGCCCAAGATTGGTCTGCAGCTTTGACCTGAAAGACAGGTGCTTCAGATCTCTACCTCCCGCACCGCAGGCCATCCTGTGTGTTGCGTCTAAGGGTGGAGTATCAGTACAGTGTCCTTCCCCTCGAGTGCTCCAGAGCCCGTTGGGTCTTCAGGTCAACTTGAAGAGAGTAATCTCGCCCACAGGCTGAGTATCTCTTTTCTAGTTTTGGAGAGGTACTCGGTCCAACATGTCTCTCCAATGAGAATGTGTTCAGCTGGTGTTGAAGTGAGAAAGGGTCCCACTGAAAGAACTTTCAGAGGCTCCTGGGGTATATGGTAGTCGCAGCCTTTGGCTCCCTCCATATGTGACCGCTTCAGCGCTAGCTTCACGATCGAGTCCCGAGGTGACCGTGGCAGAGCAGCTCACCCTGTGTGACTATAGTTCATCCCGGTCTGCTGCCAAACCCTCTTCAACAGAGGGGCCATGTACAAAGGGCGTGTTTTAACGGGGGCCTGGGCGACCCCCGACTACACGGGCATTCGTGCCTCGAGTTGTTAGACATTGCGACCGTTGCGCAAGCTTCCCCTGCATGTCAAAAACTCACCCGTCACCTCCTCCTTGGAGTCAGACGCTTCTGAGGGCGCCTTGTTCCACTCCTCCCGCTTACTCAATCGTGCCGCCATCGAGCCTCACGACAGTTATAGCCAGGGCAAGTGGAGACTCCATCCCCTGGGTCCGGCTGGGTCATGACCATTCCGGGGCCGCTCAGTTGCCCCCCCGGTTTTATTTTTCCGCCAGTGTTTGGGTAAACCCAGCGGACTACCCTTGGACAAACACTGGGACTCAGCTGCCCCAGGGGCTCGCAGAAATGCGTTTAACCCCAGTGAGCCTTCTAAAAGTGACTGCGACTCATGGTCGCCTGGCGCCTGCAAGTCAGTGAAATCATCACTCTTCATGTTGAGCAGAATTGCTCCTGAAACTCAGTGAAGTTCATCGCACTCAGGTGTTGAGCAGCAATGCTCCTGTAGCTCAGTGAGTCCATCACAGGTAGCTCAGTGAATTCATCACACGCAGTGCTGAGCAGAAATGCTCCTGGTGCTCAGTGAAGTTCCTCGCACTCAAGTGTTGAGCAGAAATGCTCCTGAAGCTCAGTGAGTTTATCACACTCAGGTGTTGAGCAGTAATGCTCCTGAAGCTCAGTGAACTTGTCACACTCAAGTGCTGAGCAGAAATGCTCCTCTCGTTCAGTGAAATTCTTCGCACTCAAGTGTTGAGCAGAAATGCTCCTGAAACTCAGTGAGTTTATCACACTCAGGTGTTGAGCAGGAATGCTCCTGAAGTTCAGTGAACTTGTCACACTCAAGTGCTGAGCAGAAATGTGACCCGTCACAGAAACCAGGGACACAAGTCGGCAGCACAACTTTCGAGCAAAATGAGAAAGAAGAGTTTTTTTTCAAAATTGGTGATTTTCAATTTTTTGGAGAATCTGTTAATTGAAATCACGAAGAAGCCTCTCCATGTTTGAGATAGCAGTATTGGTATATTTAAAAGCTTACATTTTGAGGTTGAAATCGGCTTGTTTTCGGAGATTCTACCATGCAGTAGGGGCGTGGCGTGTCATTGTCTGTGTGTATTTCCATACTGAATAACCCGGCGCTTTTGCCCCCGCCCTCCAAGTCAACCACATGGCTACTTATTATGCTGTGCTCTGGCCAGCTCTCTCTGATATCAAAATTCAATGAAGATGGATGCCGCAAAGATTGTCGCAGACGAGATGAACCGTCTGGCAGTTACACCGAAAATGTTTTCGCCGCACTTCGTGGGCTCGGGAAACTGAACCGGAGGTATGGGCGCAGCACGCTCACCCTCAGTGCTTCAATACGGCGGCTCGGCTCGCTGACAGCGGTGGCTGGCTGTTTCATATGTGACGGAGAATCGAAATAGAGGATGCAGTTAAGACCTTTGCTGCTGCGATGAAGGCCTGCCGTGCGTGTTTCTGAAATGTAAGTTAAGCTTCATTTGCTCTTTAGTCGTTATTTAAGATGCTGAACCTGCTGATGATATAATGTGCTTGCGGACATTTCATTTGTGTGTGTATACGCACATAAGAAAGTGGTGTAAAGAGATTTGCAACAGTAATTTGAGGAGGTGAAATGTGATTATTTGGAAAATGGCAGAAATGACTGCTTAAAGAAAAATGCCAGCAGGCATTTGCCTCCTACATAAACTTTAATATTGTTGACATTTTGGGCACACGAGCGTTGCGTACTATTTGCGCTATATGTAGGCCTATGGCTTATTGGTCTTTGTTTGTTGTTGTTGGTTTTGCGTTATATGTATATGGCATATTGGTCTTTGTGTGTTGTTGCTGGTTTTGCGTTATACTGTATGTATATGGCATATTGGCCTTTGTGTGTTGTTGCTGGTTTTGCGTTATATGCAGGCTATATGGCATATTGGTCTTTGTGTGTTGTTGCTGGTTTTGCGTTATATGTATATGGCATATTGGTCTTTATGTGTTGTTGCTGGTTTCGCGTTATATGCAGGCTATATGGCATTATTGGTCTTTGTGTGTTGTTGCTGGTACGTTGCAAATAGAGGGGCAGCACAATTGTTTTTCGCCTAGTGCGGCAGAAGTGCACTCATTCGAAGTGTAAAAAAAGCTGTAAAGCACATGGAGGAGCTTTACAGGGGGTATGGCTTATCTAAATGAGATGTAAATGAGCCCTATTGTCACCCCCAGCAGCAGAGACAGGTGAGAACTGCACAATCTTTAGCTCGTTTTCTCCTCTTTGAGCTTTTTTAAGTGCCTACTTTAAAATGGCCACAACTTCTCCAAATATTATCAGATTTCCACATGTTACACATCGTTGGAAAGCTTGGATATTACACTCTCAGAATCTATGAATAACTCAAAATGCCCCAGAACCGACTTGTGTCCCTAGTTTCCGTGACTGGTCACAAATGCTCCTGTCGCTCAGTGAGGTTCTTCGTACTCAAGTGTTGAGCAGAAATGCTCCTGAAGCTCGGTGAGTTTATCACACTCAGGTGTTGAGCAGGAATGCTCCTGAAGCTCAGTGAACTTGTCACACCCAAGTGCTGAGCAGAAAATGCTCCTGAAGCCCAGTGATCTTCACATGTTGTGTTGAGCAATGCTCCTGTCTTTTGCGCCCGTCGCTTGCACCTACGTGCCAAGTCAGGAGAGGAACAGGTCTTCATAGTTGCCCCTTATTGGCCCAACTAGACCTGGTTCCCTTCAACAGCCTTCCTGACTTCCCCTGAGAACTCTTTCGGGGACGGGGCACGATGGCACACGCGTTCTTCCCCCGGAGATTCCGGGTGGTCTTACATCTGAACGCGGAGGTTCAGGTGGCTATCACAAGAACATGTGATAGTTACCATCACTTCTGCGAGCACCCCCTAGAATTGGGTAGCGTGCTTACGCCTTTAGAAGTGGAACCTAGTCGTTGAGTGCGTCTTCTCTCCAGAGGAGATCCTGAAAGCTTTCGATCACTTCAGTGCTCTCTTTCCTGCAAAATGGGTTGCAGTAGGCTGTTTTCCTTCACCCTCAAAATGATGTTGCCTCGGTGTTTAAACGACGCTCATCGTGTTGCAGAAGTATGCAGAAGCACGTTCTGATCGTCAGGTTCCTGAGGAGCAAGGTCTTGTAAATCCTTGTGTCCCTCTTTATCCACTTGGGCCTTGTCCCTGGTGCGACTGCACTGCAGAGACCGCCCCTGAGCCACTGCAGGCAGTGAGTTAAAAATTCTGTTATATCAGTTCTACTGCTCGCGTGGTCTCTACTAGAGGGTAGGGATTTGCTCGCTTTCGGTCAACGTATTGTGCCTGGAGTCTGGGCCGGCTAACTCTCACAAGCTGAGACCCCGGCTCGGATGGTGCCCAAGGTTCCTACCTCTCCCGTAATAGGAGCAGGTGGTGAGCCTGCAAGCGCTGCCCTGGAGGAGGCAGATCCAGCCCTGGCTTCTCTGTCCGTTCGCTTGGACGTGTACAGAATGCAAGTCATAGACCTCAGACCAGCTCTTCAAATATCTGTTGGAATTCAGCAGAGAGGGAAGGCTGTTTCCATGCAAAGTTGCACTTAGTGCTTGCCTTCATTTCGGCAAAGGTCCGAGATGCAACATGTCCACTTAGGTGTTGAGCTCCTCTATGATGAGTGTAAAGTGCTCCGCCTGGGCGTTGACGATATACTTTGCTAAACAGATTCTAGAGTTGGGGGCTGGACGACACCTAGTTGAACCGCTGCTTCCCGTGGGCTCCCTTCTCATGAAGCCAGTTTCACCGTGAGCCCGGTTCAAGTGTCGGCTTGCTGCGCCATTCCCCTCCTATGGACTGGATACGTGCGCCTTTCTACTCCAGTTGAGTTCCCTTAAAATTGAACCCTGTTGAGTTCCTCCACACCCCTCCGACGTCGGACGTGCGGAACGTCTGGTGTTAGGCCTACCACTCGTAAGCAGTGTGGAACCTGTGTTAGGCTGGGTCCATATGTTGCGGTCCCTTCGGTGACCCCATATGTGTATTCTTCCACGATACGGCTCCCTGCGGTGAGCCCGTGTCTTCCCTCGGCAGAGTCTCTCTGCCGTCACTGTCCGGTGTGTCTCCCCCCGTCTTAGGCTGGAGCCACCCCAGTGACATTCCATATGTTAGACTGCCCGGTTTCCGCCCAGTTCATATGTGTATTCTCCACATTACCTCCCTTGGGTTGGATGTGGCTTCCGCAGCGTCCCTTCCTTCCAACGTACGGGGAACGCTTTCCCAGTGGTCCTGTAGGAACAGCAGTGACTTCCCTGGCCTAAGCCCTGTCCTTCCCCGCCTTAAGTTTGCGGGGGCATCAGGAGGCTTTGGTTTAGGCACTGGAAGGTGGCAGCGTTAGTGGCGTGTTCAATGGGTGATCCCAATTCAGTCGACCGTCGACTACGTCTGACGTTCTCGACTGAAAGGGAACGTCCTGGTTGCGTATGCAACCCACCGTTCCCTGAAGGAGGGAACGGAGGACGTAGTCCCCTTGCCACTACCGCTGGACCACCACTGACCCCGGGTTACTCTCGGCTCCTCAGCGAAAAGCAACTAGTGCGTGCATCCACTTCCGTATTTATACCCGCGCCGCGGGGGCGGAGTGTGTGATGCGAATCACGCACGCCAATTACATTGGCTCGTTCAATAGTACTCGAAGAAGACAGGCTCTCTAGCGATCTCCCAATTCAGTCGACCGTCGACTACGTCCTCCGTTCCCTCCTTCAGGGAACGGTGGGTTGCATACGCAACCAGGACGTTATGAATACATCTCATAATTATGAGATTATTCATTAATTTTTTTATTAATATTTAAATACATTTTTGCATACAGGTCAAAATGTCTGAGTAGAGACTGACTAAATTATCCATTTTAGGGTAAGTTAAACACTTTATTTTCATTCTGTTTAATAGTCCTTAACAAAAAAAAAACATGGGATTTATGAAAAATAAAAAGTAATGTTTTAAAAAGAATCCAAAGCATATACCAAGTTAAATCGGATTTGTCGAAAGTGTTGAGGGAGGGAGGGAGGGAGGGAGGGAGGGAAAGAAAAAATGTATGTGTGTAAGACACAGCGGCTAATAACCTGCAGATGATGTGGATCGGCCCTCTCTCTACTTCGCCTCATGCTAACTGTCATTCCCCGAGGGCCGAGGGTCAGCTGTCTATCAACAGCAGAAATATGACCATTTATGTCATGAATTTTCTCATTTGTACCGACGGCAGCCGCTCGTTAGCTGAGTGGCGGTGCTGAGCGATGACGCAGTGGTCACTGAGGCCAGGCCACCGAGTTTACCATGCATTAGCTCACTGCTCCCCTTTAATCTTTAATGAAAGGAGCCCGTCAGTTAAAGATGGAGACATCAGTTAGCAGAAATTAAAACCTTACAGTGAGCTTAATTTGAGTCGTTTAATATATAAACTTACTGACTGCTGCTCTGAGACTTACCAAGATGAATTCCTTGCGAAACTTTGACGAAAACTGAAGCAAAACTGAATTTAAAATGTTTATTTTGTGCTGTGTGTTTTCAGTTGTGCATTCAGAATGAGTATTTTCGATACTAATGTCAACTATTAATGTCAATAAAGTGCAGTATGGTCTTGCGAAACCTGTAAAGAAATTAGATTTTGCATGGAAAAAATTAAGCCTGTTTATGGCATTATTGGTATGACAATGTGTACCATATATATAATTTTTTTCATGTAAGTTACACTATTCATAGACTAACCAATCTTAAATGTTATCTAGCAGACATTATCCAAATCGACGTCCAGTTCACCAATTGCTGCAGTCTTGGTTAATATTATTTGTTGTCGTTAAGGTATTCGAACCCTGAAATGAGATACAGATGGACACTGAAAAGCAATTTTCCTCTCTTAATGTCTGTCTTTTTCTACCTCACACACACAGATCTGAGTCCATTACCCTGATTGCAACACTTAATGGAGTCACAGTCTTTCCCATGGGTGACCACCATCTCAACAAATCTACATGAGGGCAGAGGTCAGGGTGAATGTCACTTCCATGACTGTCTTAAAAGCCTGGCTGCATCCTAAGAGCGTGCTAATGGAGATCTGGAGTTTGTATAGAAGTCTGAGCCAATAAATATGTCACAATGTCATGTCATCTGTCACTCATTTGTATTTATTGCAATGTAATTGCGCCAGAGGTTTGACACACAGTGATGAAGGCCAGCACAAGCCATCACTAGTATTCCCCAAGCCGTTCCTAGATTGCTCATAGAGCTTTTCTTGATTTCCTTCTGCTATACAAACACAGCTACACAATCCAAAGGAACTAAAAACTACATTGGCAATCACGTATGTCATGTATCAAGAGTTTGAGAGTTGATTGATTGTGAAAAAAATCAGAAAGACTACTATAGCTGTTCAACTGTAGCTTGAATTTGGACAGCAAGTAAAACACTAATGAATTTATCAGAAACATTGTGATGACTAGTTGGTTGAATGAAACCGTTTATATACTATCCAAAGACAAACTCTTTTGAATAACCCAGAAAATAAAAATTTAAATGTAATGAAAATAAGAACTTGAACTTGAAAGCAACCTATCCTACACTAGTAAAGTGACATGACCATCATTCACGACCAATTCTCCAAGACCTCTGACAATATTGTATGCTAACCTTATTAACCCTTTAACCTAATTAACCTTAATCTGCTGCGAAACTTGAGACTTTCTCAGATAAGGACATATTTCAACTTCTAACCTTCAAGATTCAGGATTCCATCAAAATAGCACTTCACTGTGAAGGCAGCACACACTCTCAAACTATGCCAAAATTATGTATCTACTCTTCTCTAATGTTACTGGAACCTGGATGACCCTTGAAAACATCACTCTTCTTTTGATCTTCACAAGTCCAGTTCACTCATTGCATCATTGTTGAAATATGGTCCCATTCTTAGTCTTTTGAATTCTATGCAGTGACAATCAAAGATCCCAGTAAACTGGATCATCTTCAGCATTTCCGTTTTAGGCTCCCTCTCCCACTCCTCTTGTTGCAGACTTTGGTTCCTGGATCCAGTTGCTCAAAAGTGTCCAATCCTGCTCCTTGACAGCCGATGTCCTGTAGAGTTTAGCACCAACCGCCCCAACAAACTAGCCTGGAAGTTTAATCCTGAAGATCTTGAATAGTTGCTTCAGGTGTGTTAATTAGGAGTTAAACTTTTCCAGATAGTGGCCCTCCAGGAGCTCAACTGGCAGAGTATGGTGCTAGCAATGCCAAGATCATGGATTGGGTCCCAGGGAACATATGTGGTTATAAATTGTATACTTTGAATGTGCTGTAAGTTGCTTTGGATAAAAACATCTGCCAATATATATGTCAATGCAACAAGGCAGAAAAACAATCGAGTCTTGCCTTTGTCTAAAATCTAAAGTCTACAATATTAGTCTCCCACCTTCAAGAGACACCAACTTCTTCATCTCACTCCTGCTGCCTCCCTCTCCCTACCTCTTTGTCCTCCCACCCATTCTTGTTCACTTGGTCAACTTTCAGCCCATGTCACCCCCCTCCACCTCTTCAACAATCATCTTGCGATAATACACCACCTAATTTTCTTTACTGTCTGCAGATACTGCTGCCTCTACCCTGAATTTTACCCTCTCATTAGAACCTGATGGCCTTTGACCTCTTTTTTTTTTTTTAGATCTACCTTCCTGCAGAGATCAGTTCAAACTGTGCTCCAAAACACCTGTTTTTAATTGTCAAAAATCCTGAAGATCTTAATTAGTTGATTTGGGTATTTTTGATTAGGGTTGGAGATTAACTTTGCAAGTTAGATCTCCAGCAACAGGATTAAGCACCTGTGTTCTAAGCTATTCCCCCACAGAGAAAAATGTAAGGAAATTAATACCTACAAAGACCTTTGATGCAAAGTTTCTTCAGAATTATACTTTCCATTCCAGAATCAGTTTTGACTCAAACATCAAGTCTAATGAGACTACCTCCGCTAGGCATAGGATGCATTGTCATTAAAAAGATCGGGCAAAGCAGATGATCAAAGGACATTTCTTGAAGGAAAAGTGAGCAATTGAGATCAAGGGGGCACGTACAGTGTTTCAGGGGAAGCCGTTGTTATTCATTGTCTCTGTGTTTCAATGTCCTCCCCCCACTGATACTTATTGCTTCCACATGAGTCACACTTTAAGAGTGAAGTGGCCATCATGCACAACTCATTCTCCAAGACCTTTGGCAATATCTATCGACATGCCAACCCCTGTGCTGCTAACCTTATTGGAGACTTTCTCAGATTAGAAGATACTACAACATATCATAAGGCACAAACCACCTGCCCTCCTGAACCCAATCCCTCCTTTCTGCTATAAGTAATACCTCTCCTCTATGAAGAATACATCTTTGTCTAGTCCCATCACACTATAATCTCACAAAACTCCAATTCATCACGATTAGTCCACATTAAGGTCAACAAATCCCACATCCCACCCCTCTTATACCCCTTTTCCACCAAGGCATTGTTGGTGCTGGTTCGGAGCCAGAGCCTAGTTACAAATCGGTTCTTAGCTTTTCCACACATATAAACCTGGCTCTGGGCCAAGAAAACAGGTTCCAACTCAGCACCAACTTTGCGCTGGTCTAGAGATAAGACCCGGTGACGTCAGGTGCTGGGGGTGGGATTATCGTAACGTTCGAAAACAAAAGCTTCGGGACGCCATTTTTAAAACACTGGTGAGATGTTAATGTTAGCTTTGGGCATGGACCGAAAACAAAAACAACTGTGTTCTGTGGAGGAAACAAACTGGACGCTGGATGCTTTATAAGTATTTCTACATGGGTTTAGTTAGTGATCGGGCTATAATTAGACCACGTCGGCTATGTAATCGCTGACAACCGGGACAATTTCATAGTGGTTGGTGTAAACCGGGACATTTTAGCATCCTGACACAACAGTTTTTTCTCTGGACTCTGGACACGCAACTCAAAATCGGGTGTGTCCCGGTCAACCCTATGTTAAACACACAACATTTATTTCATAACTTGATATGTAGTTCTCCATTGCTGTTATGGTTGTCATGACACGTTACTAGGACAACGGAGGTAGCCCTACTCTGGCTTTACAGTCTGTGGAAAATCAAGCTGGTTCTTAGATAATTGGTGAATAGAACCAGCACCAAACCGGCATAAGCACCAGCCCAGAACCAGCACCTGGTTAGCCTTGGTGGAACAGAGATATCAGGCCTCTCTCTACTGGCTATACAAGGGTTCCTCAAATCTGGTCCTGAAGAGCCACTGCCCTACAGAGCTTTGATCAAACCTTTATTAGCTTGCTCAGATGTCTATGATTAGGGTTGGGAATAAACTCTGCAGGACGGTGGCCCTCCAGTGCCAAATGTGAGGAACCCTGGGCTAAACTGTAGCCACCTGCATTAAAAATTCAAGGCTCATGTGCTAACATGCAGGACTACCTCTGGGTTTACACTGTTATCTTCTTCAGGGGTGTCCAAACCTGGTCCTGGAGGACCAATATGGCCAGCTCCAACAGACTTGCCTGGAACTTGATTAGCTGGTTCCAGTGTTTTTAACTTAAGTTGGAACTAAACTCTGCAGAGCAGTGGCCCTCCAGGAGCAGGTTTGGACACCCCTGATCTTCTTCAATTCTACGTCCCCTCCCATTCCCTGTGGTCAGTAAACAACCAATGCCGTGTGGTCACTTTTCAAAACCTTCACACTCACTCTCATTTGTGGTTAAACCTCAACATTCACCTTATTATAGGAATTAAAGGTCACAGCTCAAACAGAAGAGCATGCCCATGGGTTTGATTCCAATGGAATAAAAAAAATGTCTACCTTAAACTTAATGTAAGTTGCTTTGGATAAATGTTTTCAGCTATTTGTCTGACTGCTCTCCTTGCTGTGGATCACTGCATCTCCTGAATATCCCATTTAGTCCATCTGAAATGCTGCTTAGGTCTCTTCACTGGCTCCTTAGTGGACAATATTATTTCAAACATTTCAGTCCATTACACATTTGCCTGCTTAGACAGCAGCCATAAGTCTATATCCCATTACATGCAATCAATCAACAAGCTATATCAGGCTGCTGAATCAACCAATCCTGGTCACCTAGACCCTGCACTCCTCTCAAGACACACCTTTTCCAGACCTCACAATGAGTTGACTAATTCTAGATATGTACTTTTACAGTAGCATCCTAGCTATGCGTTTATTATTTACATAAATAAATCATGTAATTTATTTAACTCTTTCCCCGCCAATGAGGGGGAAAAAAAATATTTTTTTTGTTGCTGTTATATGGTAGGGGGCGCTATTACACATCTTCTTAAAGAGTACTGAATCTCCTGATCAAAACACAGGTGAAGAAGAAGCAGAAAGAAACGATATTATATGTAATCATGCAAATGTAAAATAAAGTGATAATCAACATTAAACAGCATATAAATCAAAACTGCCTGAATGAAATGTCGACCCAGGACGAGGTCTAGGACTGTGAAGCTTTGGGAGTGTTAATGGACTCGATTTACTCCATCTGTGTTTTCATCATCATTCTGAATCCGATCTGGATGTAGTCTTTGGCAAAAATGTGCATTTCTCAGATTTTGCTCAAAATATTTTTATTTTTTATGAAACTTGCCCACATTCAAGTGTTGAAAAAAAAAAGAATGCATTAAACTACAATAAAACGTTTTTGTTTTTTTAGTCAGAGGCTCTGTTCTTTCTTTTAATATATTGCATGTTCAGATATTCATACAACGAAATATCCTGGGGGCCTCACATAATTATGTTCAAAATGCTGGCAACTTTTTTTTTTAAGAAACGCTGGTAGGGAAAGAGTTAACAGTGAATTTTTCTTCAAAAGTTATGTTGGTAACTGTTTGTTAAGTTTCTATTTTTGATCAAATGTTATAATTTTTTTTTGTTGAACCTAAATTTAACAAATAAACTGAAAATTGTAAAATAACTGTGTAGTGTCGGGAGAATGGATAAATATGTTTACTAGCAGCTTCCACAACTTTTATATAGCAATGTTTGGTTTGTTTTTTCTAGTTCCCAGCCCCTTCAACCCCAAATGTTTAAGATAGCCTGTTTAATTTCCTGTTTGGTTAATTAAACATGTCTGTGTTGAGTTCAAGGTATTTAGCATCAAGCAGACCGCTGCTGCAGTGTGTGTGTGTATGTGTGTGTGTGTGTGTGTGTGTGTGTGTGTGTGTGTGTGTGTGTGTGTGTGTGTGTGTGTGTGTGTGTGTGTGTGTGTGTGTGTGTGTGTGTGTGTGTGTGTGTGTGTGCGTCACACTGTCTCCAGCAGGATTTGCACTGGTCCCATTGGTCTTGTCCACAAAGGAACAGTGACAGCTGGCAGGACGTTTTCCAGTTCAGCTGCACACCGCGGGACAGAAGTGTTACAATAACTCTCCTCTTACATTGCCTGGTTACACGCAATACCCCAATGTGACCACTGATCACCATAAAGAGGACTCATCCTTATTGACTAGTGTGTCTTCAAAAGAAAACTCCTACCACAGTATTTCAGTGGATTGTGTTGTACAATATAATATAAAAAAGCAGTAGACTGTGGTTTTAAAGCCCACAAAACTAAATTCAACCCTGGGACTGTAATATAGTGACAGTACCAGATCGTATTACCATGATTTCTTTGAATATACACAGTATAGTAATGTACAGAATAAATATCTTATTGTTATATCATGGTTTTTACATGATATTACTATGAGACATTTGTATTGTGCATTGTGGAACATCAATACGATTTCTAAGAAGTGCCATGCCAATGTCCCAGTTGCTCTCACTGGGTGGCCTTGCCCTCATGGGCATTTGTCCAGAATGCCACTGTTGTGTGTGTGTGTGTGTGTGTTGGCAGTGGTTCTCAGCACTGATTAGCCAACAGCAGCAACAGGAAACCTTGAAACACCTTGACAACAATCTACACCCACTCTTGACTCCACATAATGGAAGTGTCCAAACATTGGCACATTGCTACTCCCTAAACAATCACTTTCTCAGCTCTGTCAGCATTTCATGTAGATAAACCCTCAATTCCTGCAACCGGTGTGCTCATTGGTCAGTTTCAAAAAATCACCAAAAAAATACAGAAATTCTCAACAAAGTTATTTTTTTGTGGAAGTAGTTTCACCCTGGGTGAGTAAAGTCAGTAAAGTTTTAGTCCAATGCAATAACATTAACTAGCATTTTCTGGGGAAAAGGAAATCCTCTCCAGGCCACAAAGACCTGAACACAACTTGAGGGTTAAATCTTTCTCATCTCAAATTTTGTATTGGTATCATGGTTATCACAAAATAAATAAATAAATGAAGCAGCGCAACTGTTTTCAACATTGATAATACTCAGAAATTCTTCTTGAGCATCAAAATCATCATATTATAATGATTTCTGAAGGATCATGTTAAACTGAAGACTGGTGTAATATTGCTGAAAATTCAGCTTTTGATCACAGGAATAAA
Source organism: Siphateles boraxobius (assembly GCF_051911475.1). Classification (NCBI taxonomy): domain Eukaryota; kingdom Metazoa; phylum Chordata; class Actinopteri; order Cypriniformes; family Leuciscidae; genus Siphateles; species Siphateles boraxobius. Next base: position 1,861,223 of record NW_027508720.1, on the reverse strand, counting down.
TTACACTTCTAAAATATATTACAAAAAGAAGATTTTTTTGTCTTTTGATGTTTTTTTTGGGGGGGTTGTCTTTTGTTAAAAGACCAGGACATGCATTTGTGATATTTACAACAGCTCTTCTTTTTCCTGTGCGAAACCGCAAACTAACAAGTCAACAATTCCACCAATTAAAGACAGACTGAAATGAGGGCAGTGTCAGTCAAAGCAACGGGTTAGCGCTTCACAGTTAGCATCTCTGTGTGGCGCCCGGCGTGGTGGACCATCCCAGTGTGAACTTCTCACCCCCACAGCGGAGCAGCTGGCGTTCATCCAGCGTGTGCTGTACCGCACCATTCACTCCCTCGCCCCGCACAGGGCTTCACTCACCAACAGCTCCAACACAGACGGTATTCCAGGTATTTCCGCGAGTGACAGGATTTAATAACATGTAAAAATAATTCTCTATTATTAAGGGCCTGATAACAAATTTTTTGGGTCTCTGACAAGAGCAGTAACCCAGGCCAAGGTAGCGGCTCCTTTGGCTTAGCCTTCTTTAAACCCCTGTCAGGAAGGAGTAATGACCTGGTGAATATTCACGAAAGCTCATGGCTCCGTGCCGAATGGACAGCTCAGTGTTTCTCCCGCGGTTTGGTTTGACGGATATGCAAAACACACACATCCATACTGTAAATACATCAGAGGACAGGTCAACACTGATATAACTACTGTAAAAGATTCAGCAAAGCTAACCTGAGAAAATTTACAACCGATAAATATTTATTGTCACCCATAAAACTATATTTTGCATTATATTTATTTAATGACCAATCAATTAAAATGGGTTTGTGATACATTTAAAAAAAAATCTGGTTTAAAACCATGTTGCAAGGTTTTTAGAAATGTACTGTATTCACGTTGGTTTAATTTGGTTTTGAAAAACCTTCATGCCATTTTCAAGAAAAGTTTAATGACTGTGAAAATGTAATGTGGTGTAACAATAAAAAAAAAAATAAAAAAAAACATTTCCATACCATTTGAAAAGGAGTGTACACATTTTTGCATCATTACAAATATCATGAATTCATAACCATTCTTAGGAAGTTGCAGCACATGACATTGCACAGCCTGAACTAAACTTGCCTTGATAGGGTACCTATGATGTAATTTCCTGTTTATGGATATTTTTTAATGCTTGTCACTTGTTGGTTGCACCACATCACTTTGATCTGGCGGACATTTAAAAAAAAAAAAAAACATTTAAACTAAATGTATATTATTAATATTTATTTATATTATAGCATTTTAAAAATATATATATTTTAAATAATTAAAAAAGGTTATTATGAGCCTTTTCTTTATTATAAAATCAGGGAAGTTGTATCACCCTAACATGTTTGAATGTAAAGAAGTGTTTTCAGGTCACTGTATGTATGATTTGCATTCATAATGGATGTTTGAACTAACTATTTAGGCAAAACTAGCATCACGTCACCCAAAGGCTAATTGGATTAATTTTATGATGTGCCATTGAATTTAATAAATTGCTATTATTTGCAAATATCTGCAGAGAAAATAAGAATATTCAAGGGCAAAAGATGAGTTGGAACACTATTGTTGTTGGTATGGTTAGTATCATTATCTTTAGTTGTTTAAATCCAGTTTTTGATCTTTGTTTTTTCCAATTAGATTACAACCATGTATTATGTTTCAGTTCCACATAGAATTACTGGAAAAGCAATTTTTACTAACATTTAGCACAATGAGGTTGCTTCTCTTGGACCGTGGGAACTGCACAACTTTACAGCCGGGTGACGTTTTGCTACATTTGACGCATTTCTATTCCTCACATTTCATGTGAAGCCATATGCTCGAAACATCATTTAATAACATGCTCGTTATAGGAGCTCTTTAGGTGTGTGGTTATGAAACAATTTTATGTGTTTGTAGCACGACTTGGAATCGCGTTATTAATTCGGCATGTAATTCAACGTGAAGTTAGCATTAGCTAACAACAGCGGCATTACCGAGATGTCTAAGAATGTGTGGCAAGCAGCGATTCCAGCCGTAGATAAGGTCCCATCTGTTGTGCTACCTCCAGCGGGCCTATAACTGGAACCAGACAGGTCCCGTCACTTGTTCAGTGGGTTCCGAGGCCTGGGTTGGATTAGGACCAGCGCTGAGCCAAGCTAGTTATTATTGTGGATTCGAAAGGGCTGAAGACGGTCCCTTTCTTCTTCTCTCTAGTTTCCTGGCAGGATTAACGTGCAAGCCTGTTTTTCTCAGGCCGCTATCAGTAGATCTCTACAGGCGGCCACAGTCCATCACAACTCGGCCCTTCCGTCTCGCTCAGGACAAGGCAATGTGACAACAACTTCTTCATTGCTAATTTGATTAGATGTGCCCGCAGGAAAAACTTTGTTTTAGTTCCTCTCGCTTTTCAGGGCAATTGGATGTTGTGTTTGGCCAAAGCTAATGGTTGAACGGGTGCAGCATCATGGGGGAGCGAGGAAGTGAACAGCGGATTGTTGCAGGATTGTATTTTTTTTAGTTATCCTTACAACAAATATAATTTTGTCAATTTGAATGTATATCTTGCCGAAGCCTCTGGAAGGCAAATTTCTGCATTTGATTTGTGTGACATTTATTATTTCTGAAGCCCCAAGAAACACTCCGTAATCCTGCAAAACATTCGCGTTCCCTTTCAAGGGAACTCGAGCTGCGTTGAGACGCGGTGGGAACGCTCTGCGTGATTGCGTCGTGAAGCACGTGTATAATCAGTCCAATGGAAGAGCTAGACGTCATAGGCGGGCGACGTCATAGACCAGGAAGCTATTAAGCAAACCCGAAAACAGACCGCGACAGCTTCTGACATTTCGCGTTCTCTCACAAAACTATTGCGTTCCCCCGAGAAACTCTGTAAAATCCTGCAAAACATTTGTGTTCTCTTGCAAAACTATTGCGTTCCCCGGAGAAACTCTGTGTAATCCTGCAAAACATTCGCGTTCTCTCACAAAATTATTGCGTTCTCCCGAGAAACTCTGCGTAATCCTTCAAAACATTTGCGTTCTCTTGCAAAACTATTGCGTTCCCCCGATAAACTCTGCGTAATCCTGCAAAACATTCGCGTTCTCTCGAAAAACTATTGCGTTCCCCAGAGAAACTCTGCGTAATCCTGCAAAACTTTCGTGTTATCTCGCAAAACTATTGCGTTCACCAGAGAAACTCTGCGTAATCCTGCAAAACATTCGCATTCTCTCGCAAAACTATTGCGTTCCCCAGAGAAACTCTACGTAATCCTGCAAAACTATTGCGTTCCCCAGAGAGACTCTGCGTAATCCTGCAAAACATTTGCGTTCTCTCGCAAAACTATTGCGTTCCCCAGAGAAACTCTGCGTAATCCTGCTAAACATTAGCGTTCTCTCGCAAAACTATTGCGTTCCCCTGAGAAACTCTGCGTAATCCTGCAAAACATTCGCGTTCTCTCGCAAAACTATTGCGTTCCCCAGAGAAACTCTGCGTAATCCTGCAAAACATTCGCGTTCTCTCGCAAAACTATTGCGTTCCGCAGAGAAACTCTTTGTAATCCTGCAAAACATTTGCGTTCTCTTGCAAAACTATTGCGTTCCCCCGAGAAACTCTGCGTAATCCTGCAAAACATTGGCATTCTCTCGCAAAACTATTGCGTTCCCCAGAGAAACTCTGCGTAATCCTGCAAAACATTCGTGTTCTCTCGCAAAACTATTGCGTTCCCCAGAGAAACTGTGCGTAATCCTGCAAAACATTCGCGTTCTCTCACAAAACTATTGCGTTCACCAGAGAAACTCTGCGTAATCCTGCAAAACATTCGCATTCTCTCGCAAAACTATTGCGTTCCCCAGAGAAACTCTACGTAATCCTGCAAAACTATTGCGTTCCCCAGAGAGACTCTGCGTAATCCTGCAAAACATTGGCATTCTCTCGCAAAACTATTGCGTTCCCCAGAGAAACTCTGCGTAATCCTGCAAAACATTCGTGTTCTCTCGCAAAACTATTGCGTTCCCCAGAGAAACTCTGCGTAATCCTGCAAAACATTCGCGTTCTCTCACAAAACTATTGCGTTCACCAGAGAAACTCTGCGTAATCCTGCAAAACATTCGCATTCTCTCGCAAAACTATTGCGTTCCCCAGAGAAACTCTAAGTAATCCTGCAAAACTATTGCGTTCCCCAGAGAGACTCTGCGTAATCCTGCAAAACATTTGCGTTCTCTCGCAAAACTATTGCGTTCCCCAGAGAAACTCTGCGTAATCCTGCAAAACATTAGCGTTCTCTCGCAAAACTATAGCGTTCCCCTGAGAAACTCTGCGTAATCCTGCAAAACATTCGCGTTCTCTCGCAAAAGTATTGCGTTCCCCAGAGAAACTCTGCGTAATCCTGCAAAACATTCGCGTTCTCTCGCAAAACTATTGCGTTCCGCAGAGAAACTCTTTGTAATCCTGCAAAACATTTGCGTTCTCTTGCAAAACTATTGCGTTCCCCCGAGAAACTCTGCGTAATCCTGCAAAACATTGGCATTCTCTCGCAAAACTATTGCGTTCCCCAGAGAAACTCTGCGTAATCCTGCAAAACATTCGTGTTCTCTCGCAAAACTATTGCGTTCCCCAGAGAAACTCTGCGTAATCCTGCAAAACATTCGCGTTCTCTCACAAAACTTTTGCGTTCACCAGAGAAACTCTGCGTAATCCTGCAAAACATTCGCATTCTCTCGCAAAACTATTGCGTTCCCCAGAGAAACTCTACGTAATCTTGCAAAACTATTGCGTTCCCCAGAGAGACTCTGCGTAATCTTGCAAAACATTCATGTCCTCTCGCAAAACTATTGCGTTCCCCCGAGAAACACTGCGTAATCCTGCTAAACATTCGCGTTCTCTTGCAAAACTATTGCGTTCCCCAAGAGAGACTCTGCGTAATCCTGCAAAACATTCGCGTTCTCTTGGAAAACTATTGCGTTCCCCAGAGAAACTCTACGTAATCCTGCAAAACATTCGCGTTCTCTCGCAAAACTATTGCGTTCCCCCAAGAAACTGTGTAATCTTGCAAAACATTCATGTTCTCTCGCAAAACTATTGCGTTCCCCCGAGAAACACTGCGTAATCCTGCAAAACATTCATGTTCTCTCGCAAAACTATTGCGTTCCCCAGAGAAACTCTGCGTAATCCTGATAAACATTCGCGTTCTCTTGCAAAACTATTGCGTTCCCCCGAGAAACTCTGGGTAATCCTGCAAAACATTTGCGTTCTCTCGCAAAACTATGGCGTTCCCCCGAAAAACTTTGCGTAATCCTGCAAAACATTCGCGTTCTCTCGCAAAACTATTGCGGTCCCCCGAGAAACACTGCGTAATCCTGCAAAACATTTGTGTTCTTTCGCAAAACTATTGCGTTCCCCAGAGAAACACTGCGTAATCCTGCAAAACATTTGTGTTCTTTCGCAAAACTATTGCGTTCCCCCGAGAAACACTGCGTAATCCTGCAAAACATTTGTGTTCTTTCGCAAAACTATTGCGTTCCCCCGAGAAACACTGCGTAATCCTGCAAAACATTTGTGTTCTTTCGCAAAACTATTGCGCTCCCCCGAGAAACACTGCGTAATCCTGCAAAACATTTGTGTTCTTTCGCAAAACTATTGCGTTCCCCCGAGAAACTCTGCGTAATCCTGCAAAACATTTGCGTTCTCTCGCAAAACTATTGCGTTCCCCAGAGAAACTCTGCGTAATCCTGGAAAACATTCGCGTTCCCTCGCAAAACTATTGCGTTCCCCCGAGAAACTCTGCGTAATCCTGCAAAACATTTGCGTTCTCTCGCAAAACTATTGCGTTCCCCAGAGAAACTCTGCGCAATCCTGCAAAACATTCGCGTTCCCTCGCAAAACTATTGCGTTCCGCAGAGAAACTCTGCGTAATCTTGCAAAACATTCGCGTTCTCTCGCAAAACTATTGCGTTCCTCCGAGAAACTCTGCGTAATCTGCAAAACATTCGCTTTCTCTCGCAAAACTATTGCGTTCCCCAGAGAGACTCTGCATAATCCTGCAGAACACAAAGTTTCTCAAAAGAACGCAATAGTATAGAAATATAATTTTTCCTCGCATCTAATTTTTTATCAACACCATCACCATGTCCCTTTAGGAGCTCCATACTTATCTGATAGGAGCGCACAATGAAAACCCCAAGCTCCACATTACACAAGCTCACAGGTGTTCCTTCATTTCTACAGACCCCCTTCCGCTCTGAGCCATAAATTTAGCACAATATTACAGACTAGAAATACGGCAGATTATGTCCTGCGATAAATCAAAACAAGCAATACCAAAATAAACACACTGCCAACTCGAGGGCCAATCAGAATCCCTCAGAAATACCAAAACAGGAGGCCCGCTGACAAGGCGCATTAACCGTGACATGCTGAAAGCGACCGGCAGGCTCTTGTGTCCTAGTGACCTTCCTTTAGGAAAAGATCAAACTGCTGCACACTATCCCAACCCAAGCGTACTTCCAGCCCGGTGTCAATCTTAAACCACATGGACCGCCGGTCAATTACGAAAGTCTAATCAACTTGGACAAAAGACTAATATTGGCTTGGCATGGGGGCTAGAGCCTTTTGTTTTTAGAGTGAGTATGTTGGTGGTAGAGCGTGAAAAGATCTGCGTTTTGTACAAGCTTTCTTGAGACGTGGAAGTGTGCAAAGCTTGGATGGGGAACTCTTGCTCTGTTGGGATCCAAAATTCGAATCTGTACCCAATTAGCTGGCTCATAATCATGGCCCTGCAATCCCTGGCCCACGTTATGGACTGAAATGGAGGAGATGGGGAAGAAAAGACGAGAAATTGTACAGGGCCATGGGACTGCTCTTGAAAGCAATCTGGCCAAGTTCAAATTGTCTTAATTGAATCTGCTATAAAAATGACTAGGTATGTTGTGCTTTTTTCTATGAAATGGGTGCCTATTCCATTTTTTAATTGCTCACTTTTAAAGTGCATTCTATCAGACAATTATTAGCACTTATGTAATGCCAATCTCAAGGTGAAATAATACAAATTATTAAATTTTGACAGGGTGAAACATTTCAAACTAAAATAAAAGATGACGCAGCCAAAATCAGGATTCCAAAAATAAAAAGAGAAACTGGAGAAAGAGTGCAGCTCGTCACCGGACTACTGTAGCTCAGAGAACAGATTTATGTGATTCTGCGTTTCTCAAAAATCCCAAGATCTCTCTATTATTACACCATCATGAACGTAACATGCAATTAAACAGCATTAAATGCAACTGCATGTCAGCAAGTTTTCATACATAGATAGATAGATAGATAGATAGATAGATAGATAGATAGATAGATAGATAGATAGATAGATAGATAGATAGATAGATAGATAGATAGATAGATACATAGATTGATAGATAGATAGATACATAGATAGATAGATAGACAGATAGATAGATAGATAGATAGATAGATAGATAGATAGATAGATAGATAGATAGATAGATAGATAGATAGATAGATAGATACATACATAGATGGATAGATAGATAGATAGATAGATAGATAGATAGATAGATAGATAGATAGATAGATAGATAGATAGATAGATAGATAGATAGATAGATACATAGATTGATAGATACATAGATAGATAGATAGACAGATAGATAGATAGATAGATAGATAGATAGATAGATAGATAGATAGATAGATAGATAGATAGATAGATACATACATAGATGGATAGATAGATAGATAGATAGATAGATAGATAGATAGATAGATAGATAGATAGATAGATAGATAGATACATACATAGATGGATAGATAGATAGATACATAGATAGACAGATAGATAGATAGATAGATAGATAGATAGATAGATAGATAGATAGATAGATAGATAGATAGATAGATAGATAGATAGATAGATAGATAGATAGATAGATAGATAGATAGATAGATAGATAGATACATAGATAGATAGATAGACAGGGGCTAGCAAAACACACACCTATTTTTTTATTAATTTATTATTTTTAAATACTAACAATATTTATGAAAAAAATGCTGATCAGATTGCAAAGATGCTCTTACAAACCTAGAATTTTTATACGTCATTTTAAATATATAATTATTATTAATAAATGATGTTTATGAAAAAAACATTTACATAAATATATGTGTAAACAATAAATGTTTTTTCGTAAACATCATATATAAATATATACAAATAATTATACACAATACAATCGTTGGACAGCCCTTATTTTTATATGCATAAATACACACACATGCATGTATATATTACAGTATATATATGAGAAATATTTGTATTTGTATGTATATACTAAATATTTATATATCTTAAATATATACTATACATTCATGTGTGTGTATTTATATATACAAAATGATTAATGAAAAACTGCTAATCATGCTATACAGCTCTGGAAAAAATGAAGATACCACTGCATAATTAGCAGTTTCTCTATTTATTATTTAAATGTATCCGCTTGAGTAAAATTCATATTTTTGATTTATTCTACAATCTACAGACAACATTTCTTCCAAATTTCAAATAAAAATATAGTCATTTAGAGCATATATTTGCAGAAACCGTCATCTTCGAGTCGGGGAACATAGTCAGAGATCAGAAAGCACGTTTTCTGTCAGGATAATCTTGTGCGTGTCTCGAGTCATGCATCCTTCACAAAGACGTAACTACACGATTCCAGCTTTACTGAAGAGCCACCAGATCACACAGTGTGTGTGTGTGTGTGTGTGTGTGTCAGTCAGCGTGCAGAGAGAGGACAGATAGAGGTTCAGCCCGATCTCCAGACCTGAACGCCACTCAAAAGTCTACATAAATAAAGATGAAATACACTACAATTAAGACAAGACACTTAAAATAACAGCAGATTTTTTGTGTTAAGTGTTGTCGATGAAATATTGTGGACACAAATGGTCCTCATTTACAGTTTCTGTGCCTCTTCAACACACAGACTTTAAGGGTCCGGTTCAAAGAGGTTGTGCTTGACAGACATGAACACCCTGTCCAAACATGCCTATACACATCTATCATCTAACCATCATACCACACACACACACACACACACACGCCAATCTGCAATTTCTTTGTTCAATTATCGGGTTTGCGGTGGCGTGAATACTTGAGCTGGAATCTCTCCGGTTCATCAAGAGGTCATCATTCACTCAATCGCATTCATTTCAGTTCAATAACGCTTCGAGTGAACGTCCAGCTGTGAACGAGGTCACATGACGCTCTCTAGTGGAGAGTCTTCACAGGCGACTCAAGAGCTGGGTCACACTGCAGTGCATTAGGAGCATTTTTCATTTCACAAGTACTTTTGCTAAAAGTACAATTTGCCAACAGTGTTGAAAATGAAAAAGTAGATTTTAAGCTTTATCTATCAATAATATATCTTGAAGAGTGTGACAGGCTGTATTTATGTGAATGTGTTTATTTGTTTTTTGGATTATCTATTGGACATTATTTACATTTAAAATAAAGTATTTATGCATAATGGTAAATAAAATGACTTTAATTTATGCTTATTTGAATTAAAAAAAATAATGTATTACACTTTTACAATAACGCAGATCTAAAATTGCCTTTGAGAATAATGAGAATCTCCAGATGATTAATCACCGTACATTAACACAATTGGTTTGTGTTACAAAATTTCTAAAATGATGTGTCTAAATATGCAAATGAGCCATTATCTTATGAAAAATACATTTGCAGAATATAAATATGAACATTGCAATTGCATTAAAATTGCAATTTCATTTTTGTTATAATTTACGAATACGATAAAAAAAATTTATTATAATTTTGTACATCACTTTTTATCACTACATAAATTAGAAAATACTGTAAACAGGCAGAAAAAGTAATAAAGCTGTAAGTTTTGCCCTGTTGAGTGTTGTCGATGTTGGTTTGATTTTGCTGTGAAATATGACTCAGACTTGTTTTCTTTGACTCTGGTTTGGGTTCTGCTGTGTGTAAGTGTTTCTGTAGTGTGTGTGAGTCTGTAGTGTGTGTGAGACGGTGAAGGTGAAATGTTTCAGACGCACTGAATTGATTCTCCAGTCAATGTCACGCTTCAACAGTCAAGACTCAAGAGAATCAACCGCTTGCTTCTTACAGGATTACACTCAGTTATTGACCCAAACTGACTCTATGACTATCTTTTATTTCAAAGTAAAAATTGTTAATCGTCTTGTATTTAAAATTAATTCTTCTTCTGTTTTATATTTATGGACTGATGTTTGTGCAGCTCACTGGATATGTGAGTGAAAACCTGGCATTTTCCTGAGAGGTTACATATTTCTGAATTTAATTTCCACGCTTGCTGAACGCTTCAGGCACAGCAGGACAGACTCGAAATAACTACAGCAAAGTTTATAGCGGACTGAAAGCAGGATAATGGGAGAAATGCAGACTGGATGATTTGAAGGCGAAAAAGATTAGATGTGTTTTTAAAAAAATATATTTAATTCAAAAATCATTTTATTATAAATCAGATACATAACTAGCACAATTAAACAATGTTAACAACTATAGCTGTTGTTATTTAATGTATATATATATGTATATATATATATATATATATATATATATATATATATATATATATATATATATATATATATATATATATATTATACCATTATCAATGTCTCAATGTTAACTTGGGCTCCAATAATTTTGTATCTTTACTCCAACTGCCCACTAGGCTGTCTGTAATTAATGTTTGTTGTCTCTGTTTTTATGTTTGTATTGCAAATGTAATGCGACTTGCGACTTGCAACTGCAATCGCTCATTACTTGGACTGGGCAAATATCCATTGTCCGTTTATGTGTAAACTGCTTGTTATTTACTGTCATTGTGAAGCGTCCTTGAGCTTGGGAAAGGCACTATATAAATTAAACGTATTATTATTATTATACTTTATTTTATTTAATACTTGTTATTAATACTATTTTCAATTTATTTATTAATGATATATTAGTACTTTTTATGATTTATTATACATTTTTATTACTGCATGCAGCAATAATTGCAATCAATAAAATAAAGTTTCAATGAGAAAATATCCATTTAAACTACAAGAAGTTAAAAAGAAAGAGAAAATACAATACACAGTGTATGTATGTATGTATGTATATATATAATGCAGAAATGTATTATTATTAGTGTTTGAATGGGCCACTCTGCGCTTGGCTTGTATGTGTTGTAGATTTCACAGCACAAATCTCTTGCTACACATTGCTGCATATTTTACCGTTAAATGAATGACCTTCGTTTCACCCGTTCATGGATTCTCGCTTTTTACGAAACATTATTCCAGACATAAAGAGGATTTTGAGAACATGAGACACACACACACACACACACACACACACACACACACACACACACACACACACACACACACACACACACACACACACACACACACACACTTTTACCCCACAGCTTGGATTACTCATGCTTGTTGAATCTTAAAAGTAAATGTGCTATAATTGACATATGACATTCTGAAATACACAGCTGACCTGCAGCATAAATGTGGACAGATGCAGAGGCTGATGCTTAGCAGTGCGCATACAGACAAGAGAAAAAATAAATAATTATGTATATATATATATATATATATATATATATATATATATATATATATATATAGACCAGACATCCATTGAGTTCTAGTTTTTAATTGTATAAACCATATCTTGGTTTCATTTCGGATCAGTTTTCATAAATTCTCTCTGAATTTTATTTAATCAAAAAATGTATTCAACAAAGTTCAATTGAATCGATTAACTGAAACGGTAAATATGGTGGCAAAACCCATGACTAGATACTTTGAAACACAAAATAGGGGTGTAACGATAGAGACTCCAGAATAACAATATTCATGATTCTGAAGCTGAAAATACAGAATTATTTCAGACTAATATGCTTGCACTCTGTCACTGACTAGATATATTTAAAATAATGTAGCCACTTTTTACTGGTAACACGACATTTGGCATATTTTTAGGTTATAAGGCAGGCATTTTTATACATTAAATTCAACATATTATGGTAGTTTAATGTACTACTAACACTAAAACTCTATTTATTTATTTATTTCTGGTGAATTATACACAATATATATTGTCACTATCCACAATAGATATTGTTGCATTTTTGTATTGCGATATATTGTTACACACCTAATATAAAATGTTAAACATTAAATGCCATAAATAGGATACAAAACCTGTGTTGTTTTATTCTAAGAAGTATTAAATATATTAGATGAGCTATTAGCAAAATAATCTGTCATGCTAAAAAAATGTTGCATTAAAAATAGTTTATTTAGAATTTTAAATTTTATTTATTGCAACTTACTTAATTTAATTTAGAGTAACACTTTACATTAAGGTTCATTAGTTAACATTCATTAATGTATTAACCAACATGAACTAACAATGAGAAATACATTTGTTACAGTATTTATTAATCTTTGTTAATGTTGGTTAATAAAAATAGAGCTGTTCATTTTTTGTTCATGTCAGTTCACACTGCATTAACTAATGTTAACAAATACAACCTTTCATTTTAAAAGTGTATTAGTAAATGTTAAAATTAATATTAACGGAGATTAATAAATGCTGTATTGTTCATTCTTAGTTCATGTTAACTAACGACACTTATTGTAAAGTGTTGCCGTATTGATATTTTTAACATGGATGTTTACTTAATGTTTAATCCTATAAAAACGAATTGCTTTATTTTAGCAATTTAAACTCTTTAATCAACATTTTCAGAAGTTTGTGCACCTCTTCTCACTGACCATTTGTTGCACCTCAGGCCGTATTTTGTGTCCTATTCGTGGAAAGTGCCAGACACATGACTTCACTCCGGGCATATTTGAAATATCTAGGGCTCTTACCGTCACATATGTGGCATTTTTGCCCCCAGTCCTGGTTAATTTCTGACCTTGGTTTGGACAGATTATGAAGTTTGATGGCTTAAACATTGGCCCAAAAAGGATGTGACAGTGACGATTCCTAAATCCAGGCAATAAAGCCAGGATCTGCAGGATCGAGAGATAGAAAGAGCAAGACACCGCACAGCCTCACAGCTGGCATAGCCCTAGTGACCCAAAAGAAGCACGCTCACATGTTGATGTAATTAGGGCACCAATCCACAGTCTGTTTCCAAGCTCGTGCCCTTAAGTGAGCGCGAGTCACCAAGCCAGCTCTTCGTGCTGTTATTTCACCGTCTGCCGCACTTTGGTTCGCCTATATTTAAACCGGGATCACTGGATGGGGTCAAAAGTTCAGGCTTGACGAATGTAATGTTTTCAGTAAAAAGCAACATCTACATAGACATCACAGTTTAGAAACCTGAAGTCATGTAATGTGCAATAGGCCGAGGCTTTTCAATGAAGTGTAAAAGTCTATTGTAACAATAATACTGTAGGGGTGCCACCTGGCTCTGTTCTAGGCCCTATTTCATTCTTTGTTTATCTATGTTTGGCTCTTCAATTACTCTTCTAAACAAAAACAAAAATGAAATTATCATTTCTGACTGTGAAAGCAGAAAGGTGGGCTGTTTACATGTAGATTTTTTGTAGATTTTTACATCTAAGATTCTAGAATGACAGTGGAACTCAGTAATCAAGGTTAGATATCATGAAGCTGAAACTACAGCTACTATTTGGGGGGAATTGTGTCATATTCTGTCATCTTGGATATAGAGCATGCAATGCTGAAAGTGGGACGTGAATAACAACATGTAAATACTGCAACCTATCTTAATTTAAGCTTTTTTATTTTATTTAAATACTAAACTCTTTAGTGCATTTACATAGACAGGATTGTGGATAATTTGTTGTAAATTAGTTGTAGACTTTAGAACTAACGTTGACCATTCATAATTAATGAAATGTAAAATAATCGATTAAATGTATTCAAATAAAACACTATCTGTGAGCAACTGTATTGAGTGACCTTTTCAACTACAGAATAATGCAACCATCACATCATGGCTTAAGTTGCAATTATAAATCTGTATGTTTTTAAATAAAATTATCAAATGACTGTAGTTAAGCACGATCTTGCTGTTTTACATTACTGAACATTAATATAACAAAACATACCATTTAAAACGGTTAAAAAAACTAAATGATATTGCAAAACATTTTACAAAAAAAAGTATTGTAAAATTAGATGATACATTTTAAACTGTATTTTTTTTATCAAGGATTTCTGTATTGATTATTACACCTAAATACACACTTTAGTGTTTAATTGTGTTCTAATAAACATCAACATTAAATTAAATCAAAACAATATAGCTACAATCATTAGATTTGCATTCAATTTATAGATTGCATTGTTTAGATATGTTTCCAGTATATTTATATTTCAACATAGCTGAGGTAAATAAAAAAGGCTTTGCAGATTTAATATATTACTTAAAAGATGTAATATAGATATTTATGGGAAAAAAATTCCTGTAAACCTCAATGCAAAATTCACCTATTACAAATATTACTTAAAAGATGATTAGTGTTCAGTTCATTCCTGTTTGATTTATGAGTTATTTCAGTAACAATGTCTCTCTTTTGTGAATTTATATATATATATTTGCATTGTTATGGCTATTCTCGTGTGATCTGTTCTATTTTATCTATGCTCCAAGAAAAGTCAATATTTTAAGTAAAAAAAATGCTAGTAGTTTAAATTCAAAATAAGGAAAATCGAACAAACAACTTAAAATTATTAAAAGCTTAAACTTATTAAATAATTTAAAATTATGAGTATTCGTATTTCAATTAAAACACGGAAATATACCCCATAAATCATATCAAATTTGTGCTGCTTCTTTTAAATGTAGCAGTCGGTTCAGATATTTCTTGACATTTATATATTGATCTCAACATTTCACAGGTCATGTGCTAACCGCATCTCTCACCGCTTGAAACAGATTTAACATATAACTCATGTATCTCACATATAACTCATGTATCTCACATATAACTCATGTATCTCACATATAACTCATGTATCTCACATATAACTCATGTATCTCACATATAACTCATGTATCTCACATATAACTCATATATCTCACATATAACTCATGTATCTCACATATAACTCATGTATCTCACATATAACTCATATATCTCACATATAACTCATGTATCTCACATATAACTCATGTATCTCACATATAACTCATGTATCTCACATATAACTCATGTATCTCACATATAACTCATGTATCTCACATATAACTCATGTATCTCACATATAACTCATATATCTCACATATAACTCATGTATCTCACATATAACACGTATCTCACATATAACTCATGTATCTCACATATAACTCATGTATCTCACATATAACTCATGTATCTCACATATAACTCATGTATCTCACATATAACTCATATATCTCACATATAACTCATGTATCTCACATATAACTCATGTATCTCACATATAACTCATGTATCTCACATATAACTCATGTATCTCACATATAACTCATATATCTCACATATAACTCATGTATCTCACATATAACTCATGTATCTCACATGTAACTCATATATCTCACATATAACTCATGTATCTCACATATAACACGTATCTCACATATAACTCATGTATCTCACATATAACTCATGTATCTCACATATAACTCATATATCTCACATATAACTCATGTATCTCACATATAACTCATATATCTCACATATAACTCATGTATCTCACATATAACTCATGTATCTCACATATAACTCATGTATCTCACATATAACTCATGTATCTCACATATAACTCATGTATCTCACATATAACACGTATCTCACATATAACTCATGTATCTCACATATAACTCATGTATCTCACATATAACTCATTTATCTCACATATAACTCATGTATCTCACATATAACACGTATCTCACATATAACACGTATCTCACATATAACTCATGTATCTCACATATAACTCATTTATCTCACATATAACTCATGTATCTCACATATAACTCATGTATCTCACATATAACTCATGTATCTCACATATAACTCATGTATCTCACATATAACTCATGTATCTCACATATAACACATGTATCTCACATATAACTCATGTATCTCACATATAACTCATGTATCTCACATATAACTAATGTATCTCACATATAACTCATGTATCTCACATATAACTCATGTATCTCACATATAACTAATGTATCTCACATATAACTCATGTATCTCACATATAACACGTATCTCACATATAACTCATGTATCTCACATATAACTCATGTATCTCACATATAACTCATGTATCTCACATATAACACGTATCTCACATATAACTCATGTATCTCACATATAACTCATTTATCTCACATATAACTCATGTATCTCACATATAACTCATGCATTTCATGTATCTCACATATAACTCATGTATCTCACATATAACTCATGTATCTCACATATAACACGTATCTCACATATAACTCATGTATCTCACATATAACTCATGTATCTCACCTCATGTATCTCACCCCATGTATCTCACATATAACTCATATATCTCACATATAACTCATGTATCTCACATATAACTCATGTATCTCACATATAACTCATGTATCTCACATATAACTCATGTATCTCACATATAACTCATGTATCTCACATATACATGTATCTCACATATAACTCATGTATCTCACATATAACTCATGTATCTCACATATAACTCGTGAATCTCACATATAACTCATGTATCTCACATATAACTCATGTATCTCACATATAACTCATGTATCTCACATATAACACGTATCTCACATATAACTCATGTATCTCACATATAACACGTATCTCACATATAACACGTATCTCACATATAACTCGTATCTCACATATAACTCATGTATTTCACATATAACTCATGTATCTCACATATAACTCATCTATCTCACATATAACACATGTATCTCACATATAACTCATGTATCTCACATATAACACGTATCTCACATATAACACGTATCTCACATATAACTCATCTATCTCACATATAACACATGTATCTCACATATAACTCATCTATCTCACATATAACACATGTATCTCACATATAACACATGTATCTCACATATAACTCATATATCTCACATATAACTCATGTATCTCACATATAACTCATGTATCTCACATATAACTCATATATCTCACATATAACTCATGTATCTCACATATAACTCATGTATCTCACATATAACTCATGTATCTCACATATAACTCATGTATCTCACATATAACTCATATATCTCACATATAACTCATGTATCTCACATATAACTCATGTATCTCACATATAACTCATATATCTCACATATAACTCATGTATCTCACATATAACTCATGTATCTCACATATAACTCATGTATCTCACATATAACTCATGTATCTCACATATAACTCATATATCTCACATATAACTCATGTATCTCACATAACACGTATCTCACATATAACTCATGTATCTCACATATAACTCATATATCTCACATATAACTCATGTATCTCACATATAACTCATATATCTCACATATAACTCATGTATCTCACATATAACTCATGTATCTCACATATAACTCATGTATCTCACATATAACTCATGTATCTCACATATAACTCATGTATCTCACATATAACTCATGTATCTCACATATAACTCATGTATCTCACATATAACTCATGTATCTCACATATAACTCATTTATCTCACATATAACTCATGTATCTCACATATAACACGTATCTCACATATAACACGTATCTCACATATAACTCATGTATCTCACATATAACTCATTTATCTCACATATAACTCATGTATCTCACATATAACTCATGTATCTCACATATAACTCATGTATCTCACATATAACTCATGTATCTCACATATAACACGTATCTCACATATAACTCATGTATCTCACATATAACTCATGTATCTCACATATAACACATGTATCTCACATATAACTCATGTATCTCACATATAACTCATGTATCTCACATATAACTAATGTATCTCACATATAACTCATGTATCTCACATATAACTCATGTATCTCACATATAACTAATGTATCTCACATATAACTCATGTATCTCACATATAACACGTATCTCACATATAACTCATGTATCTCACATATAACTCATGTATCTCACATATAACTCATGTATCTCACATATAACACGTATCTCACATATAACACGTATCTCACATATAACTCATGTATCTCACATATAACTCATGTATCTCACATATAACTCATGTATCTCACATATAACTCATGCATTTCATGTATCTCACATATAACTCATGTATCTCACATATAACTCATGTATCTCACATATAACTCATGTATCTCACATATAACTCATGCATTTCATGTATCTCACATATAACTCATGTATCTCACATATAACTCATGTATCTCACATATAACACGTATCTCACATATAACTCATGTATCTCACATATAACTCATGTATCTCACCTCATGTATCTCACCTCATGTATCTCACATATAACTCATGTATCTCACATATAACTCATGTATCTCACATATAACTCATGTATCTCACATATACATGTATCTCACATATAACTCATGTATCTCACATATAACTCATGTATCTCACATATAACTCGTGAATCTCACATATAACTCATGTATCTCACATATAACTCATGTATCTCACATATAACTAATGTATCTCACATATAACTCATGTATCTCACATATAACACGTATCTCACATATAACTCATGTATCTCACATATAACACGTATCTCACATATAACACGTATCTCACATATAACTCATGTATCTCACATATAACTCATGTATTTCACATATAACTCATGTATCTCACATATAACTCATCTATCTCACATATAACACATGTATCTCACATATAACTCATGTATCTCACATATAACACGTATCTCACATATAACACGTATCTCACATATAACTCATCTATCTCACATATAACACATGTATCTCACATATAACTCATCTATCTCACATATAACACATGTATCTCACATATAACACATGTATCTCACATATAACTCATATATCTCACATATAACTCATGTATCTCACATATAACTCATGTATCTCACATATAACTCATATATCTCACATATAACTCATGTATCTCACATATAACTCATGTATCTCACATATAACTCATGTATCTCACATATAACTCATGTATCTCACATATAACTCATGTATCTCACATATACATGTATCTCACATATAACTCATGTATCTCACATATAACTCATGTATCTCACATATAACTCGTGAATCTCACATATAACTCATGTATCTCACATATAACTCATGTATCTCACATATAACTAATGTATCTCACATATAACTCATGTATCTCACATATAACACGTATCTCACATATAACTCATGTATCTCACATATAACACGTATCTCACATATAACACGTATCTCACATATAACTCATGTATCTCACATATAACTCATGTATTTCACATATAACTCATGTATCTCACATATAACTCATGTATCTCACATATAACACATGTATCTCACATATAACTCATGTATCTCACATATAACACGTATCTCACATATAACACGTATCTCACATATAACTCATCTATCTCACATATAACACATGTATCTCACATATAACTCATCTATCTCACATATAACACATGTATCTCACATATAACACATGTATCTCACATATAACTCATATATCTCACATATAACTCATGTATCTCACATATAACTCATGTATCTCACATATAACTCATATATCTCACATATAACTCATGTATCTCACATATAACTCATGTATCTCACATATAACTCATGTATCTCACATATAACTCATGTATCTCACATATAACTCATGTATCTCACATATACATGTATCTCACATATAACTCATGTATCTCACATATAACTCATGTATCTCACATATAACTCGTGAATCTCACATATAACTCATGTATCTCACATATAACTCATGTATCTCACATATAACTAATGTATCTCACATATAACTCATGTATCTCACATATAACACGTATCTCACATATAACTCATGTATCTCACATATAACACGTATCTCACATATAACACGTATCTCACATATAACTCATGTATCTCACATATAACTCATGTATTTCACATATAACTCATGTATCTCACATATAACTCATCTATCTCACATATAACTCATGTATCTCACATATAACACGTATCTCACATATAACACGTATCTCACATATAACTCATCTATCTCACATATAACACATGTATCTCACATATAACTCATCTATCTCACATATAACACATGTATCTCACATATAACTCATGTATCTCACATATAACTCATGTATCTCACATATACATGTATCTCACATATAACTCATGTATCTCACATATAACTCATGTATCTCACATATAACTCGTGAATCTCACATATAACTCATGTATCTCACATATAACTCATGTATCTCACATATAACTAATGTATCTCACATATAACTCATGTATCTCACATATAACACGTATCTCACATATAACACATGTATCTCACATATAACTCATGTATCTCACATATAACACGTATCTCACATATAACTCATGTATCTCACATATAACTCATGTATTTCACATATAACTCATGTATCTCACATATAACTCATCTATCTCACATATAACACATGTATCTCACATATAACTCATGTATCTCACATATAACACGTATCTCACATATAACACGTATCTCACATATAACTCATGTATCTCACATATAACTCATATATCTCACATATAACATGTATATCACGTATCTCTCTGTTGTTTGTGGACCACAGAACATATATGCTCCTTACAGGTGTATTTACACTACGGTTTAATTCCACACATCTACAACATCGTCCTGGCTAAATAATTTATTTCCGTCAGCACAGACCAGACCAAAAACTGGGTCAGATCTCTGGGACTGATGCTTTTCCACTTATGAAAAGATTGGCTGAGCAAAGACATACATCTCTAGTCGGATGGAACGACTCTGTTCACTAATAAAGCCACTTCTATTGGAATTTAATACAACTCTTTTCATTACAGTACAGGAATGTTCCGAAGAACATCTTGTGCATGAATTGAATTGCTTTAGTATTAATAGCCTATTTAGCATCTTATTTCTTTCGCCTCATAAACAAGAATAAAGTAGAGTCTTGTAATTGGTGTTATTTTAAAGAGAGTAGCGCACTACCACACATCTCCTGTAAGCACTGGGCCGATTAAAAGCACCTCAGTAATTGGATTTAATGAATGATTTAACATGGCACAGCCTGATCACATCAAACTGGCTCTGTCCTGCACATTTACTCCCGGGTCAGTGCGCTAATGTGAACATGTCCATGTCCACACACACACACACACACAACACACACACACACACACACACACCCCCGAGAGAGCCACAATACAAACTTATGCTCTCTCGCTCTCTATCTGTTTCTCTCTCTCTCTCTCTGTTTCTCTCTCTCTCTGTTTCTCTCTCTGTCTCTCTGTTTCTCTCTCTCCGTTTCTCTCTCTCTCTCTCTGTTTCTCTCTCTCCGTTTCTCTCTCTCTCTCTGTTTCTCTCTCTCCGTTTCTCTCTCTCTCTCTCTGTTTCTCTCTCTCTCTCTCTGTTTCTCTCTCTCCGTTTCTCTCTCTCTCTCTCTGTTTCTCTCTCTGTTTCTCTCTCTCCCTCTCTCTGTTTCTCTCTCTCCGTTTCTCTCTCTCTCTCTCTCCGTTTCTCTCTCTCCCTCTCTCTGTTTCTCTCTCTCCCTCTCTCTGTTTCTCTCTCTCTCTGTTTCTCTCTCTCCGTTTCTCTCTCTCTCTGTTTCTCTCTCTCCGTTTCTCTCTCTCTCTGTTTCTCTCTCTCCGTTTCTCTCTCTCTCTGTTTCTCTCTCTCCCTCTCTCTGTTTCTCTCTCTCCCTCTCTCTGTTTCTCTCTCTCCGTTTTCTCTCTCTCCCTCTCTCTGTTTCTCTCTCTCCCTCTCTCTGTTTCTCTCTCTCCGTTTCTCTCTCTCTCTCTCTCTGTTTCTCTCTCTCCCTCTCTCTGTTTCTCTCTCTCCGTTTCTCTCTCTCTCTCTCTCTCTCCCTCTCTGTTTCTCTCTCTGTTTCTCTCTCTGTTTCTATCTCTCTCCGTTTCTCTCTCCCTCTCTCTGTTTCTCTCTCTGTCTCTCTCTCTGTTTCTCTCTCTCTCTGTTTCTCTCTCTCTCTCTGTTTCTCTCTCTCCGTTTCTCTCTCTCTCTCTCTCTGTTTCTCTCTCTCCGTTTCTCTCTCTCTCTGTTTCTCTCTCTCCGTTTCTCTCTCTCTCTCTGTCTCTCTCTCTCCCTCTCTGTTTCTCTCTCTCTCTCTCTCTGTTTCTCTCTCTGTCTCTCTCTCTCTGTTTCTATCTCTCTCTCTCTGTTTCTCTCTGTCTCTCTCTCCGTTTCTTTCTTTCTCAATTCAATTCAATTCAATTCAATTTGCTTTATTGGCATGACTGTACATATTACAATATTGCCAAAGCTTGTGATACATCGTATAATAATAAAGAATAATAAAGTATTATAACAACTTAAATTTAAATGTACAAATTAAATTAATTGCAAAAATTAACAGTGTAACAGATTATAATTTCTGTGAACATTTGATACCACAGTGTTTTAACATATATATATATATACACACACACATATTACTGAGGGTCACTGTGGTGGACAGTAGGGAAACACACTGAGGTCAGACACACACACACACACACACACACACACACACACACACACACACACACACACACACACACACACACACACACACACACACACACACACACACACACACACACACACACACACACACACACACACACACACACTCACCTGCTGTCTCTCAGGCTGTGGCATACACACACGTATCTGGCAGCCAGTGCTGCTGTGTGTCCCTCTCCTAGTATGATCTTTATCTGATCTACTTCAGTCATGGCTGTAAAGTTCTGTATTAAGTGAGTGAGTTTGTTGAAGTAGAGGTCTCTGACTGAACTGTATCTGTGACAGTGAAGGAGGAAGTGTGTCTCTGTCTCGATCTCTCCTGTCCTACACTGAACACACACCCTTTGCTCTCGTGTGTTCACTCAGCCTGTACTTGATATTCTTCCATTTCATAATTTGATTTCAGATTTCGATAGAATTGTAGTTTACTTTGTGTTTTGGTTTCTTGATCCCAATGTTCCAGATATGTATTTTTAGACTGTTTGATAATTTGGTTTATTCTGATGTGTGTGTGAGACGCAGTGCTGGTCTGAGACTGGTTAGTGTTAGTAGAGTTAGTCGGGTTAGTTAGTCTCAGGACCAGCTGACTGAGGAGACTCTTTTCGGGGTTCAGTTCTTGGGTTTGTAGTGCTTTAAAATGCAGCGTTTCTGTGGGACTTGATTTTAGATGCATCCAGAATTTGAGGGATCTTTTTTGCATATTAATATTCAATGGGAATCGGCCTAATTCTGCCCTACATGCATTATTGGGTGTTTTCCTTTGTAGTTTTAGTATCATTTTGCAGAATTCTGTGTGTAGGGCTTCTGTTGGATGTCTGTCCCATCTAGTGTAGCTCTGATCACTGAGTGGACCCCACACCTCACTTCCATACAGCGAAATGGGCTGAATTACACTATCAAAGATTTTACACCAGATTGGAATCGGTAATTCAGTGTTTTGGAATTTCTTCTTAATTGCGTATAGAGCTCTTCGAGCTTTATCTCTGAGAGCATTCACTGCCACACTGAAACTCCCCGATGCAGTGATGACCAGGCCGAGGTAAGTGTACTGCATCGTGTGCTCTAGGCCGGTGCTGCCTAGACTGAACTGGTATCTGTGTTCCTGACATCTGGGCTTCTTCTGAAAGACCATAATGTTGGTCTTTGTGAGGTTGACTGCCAGGGCCCAGTTCTGGCAGTAGTTCTCCAGCAGGTCCAGGTGCTGCTGTAGTCCCTGTGCAGTGGGTGACAGCAGCACCAGGTCGTCTATTTATTGCCTTTTTTGGTGTTTGAGCTTGTTTGTCAATTCTTCGTGTGTAATTGGGAAGTCAAGTGGGTTTTGATTATTTTTAATTGTCTCTTCATAAGTATGTAGATTTTGTTTGATCAGATTATAATTGTCATTGAGTTGGTTTGATGGGATTTCTTTATACAAGTTTTCAAAATGATTTGTCCAAATTTCTCCATCTTGTATTGGTAGGTCTTGTGGTTTTGTCGTGCTCAAATTATTCCACATATCCCAGAACTGATTCTGATTTATTGCATGTTCTAGTTCTTGTATATTTTTGGTCAGATGGTGCTGCTTTTTCACTCTAATTGTGTCTTTATATATTTTTAGTTTTGAAAAGTATTCAGTTCTTATGTCAGTGTTGTTTGGTTCTTTATGTTTCAGATTTGATAATTTTCTAAGTTGTTTTCTTAATGTTTTGCAGTCAGAGTCAAACCATTTTTCATCTTTTGGAGCACTTTTAGTGTATTTTTTGCCTTTCTTTTTCAATTCACTTCTATGTGCTGCTTTTTTAAATATGTAATTGATTTCATTTGTAGCCGAATTAACACCATCTTTAGTTGTTTCGAATTTCTTATTAATAAATGCATTTATTAGATTTTTTAGTTCTTCAGAACTGAGGGCATGGACACATTTTTCTGCTCTGTCCGGAGCCCATCTGTATCTCTGCTGGACCGGATACATTCGGCAGGTTTCCGGTCTGTTTTGTTCTGGTGTGTGATGTGTTTTGATATAGATGTTAGTTTGGTTATGGTCAGAAAGCGGAGTTTGCTGTTTGACAGTGAATGCATTGAAGGAGGATGGGTCCATGTCAGTGATGGCATAGTCAACTACACTAGCTCCAAGACCTGAACAACACGTGAACCTCCCTAAAGAGTCCCCTCGGATCCTGCCGTTCAGTATGTACAGGCCTGAGGCTCGGCAGAGCTGCACCAACTCTCTACCGCTTTTATTCACTGTTTGGTCAAGGTTGTTTCTCGGTGGAAGTTTTCTTGTGAGACTCGGGGGGTTTTGGCCAAAGACATATTCATTACCCTTTGGATCGATGTCATCAGGTTCAGATCCAGTTCTTGCATTCTCCACACAGCAGCACGTTTCCCTGGGCCTGGAAATGGCTGATTTCTGTGTGGATGTTGTTGAGATATTCCTCATCATGGTAAGGGGAATCCGCTGGGGGAATGTAGATGGCACAGAGATATGTGTCTCTAGTAGAAATGCCAATTTGGCTTAGTTTTAACCAACAATGAAATTTTCCAACTTTAATAGTTGAAATGTGTTTGGCCAGATCTTCCCTGTACCACACCAGAACTCCTCCCGAGTCTCGGCCACGGTGGACTGTACTTATTTTGACTGAGGGCACAATTACTTCATAATAGCCTGAGGGACAGTAGGTGAGCGCATCATTTCGACACCAGGTTTCAGTGAGGATAATAATATCAACATCTTCAATATGTTTTAGAAATTCTGAGTCTGTGCTTTTTGAACCAAATGTTGAAGAGTGAAGACCCTGAATATTCCAGCAACTTATTTGAAATGAACGCATTCCTATTCTAAAAGATAAACCTATTTGGTGAGACAGAGAGAAAATAACGTGAATTTAGTGTACATGTGAAAACGTACATGGCAAACAATTTACATTAGTGCAGTGTTTTTTTTTTTTTTTTTTTTTTTTGTCAGTAGAGGACTGTGTGTGTTCTTATCTGTTCAGGAGCTGGTTGCACAGTGTGTGCAGCATCTCTCTGATCTGGCTCAGTTCGCTGGCAGAGCTGAAGCTGGAGCTGGAGGTGGTGGGTGGAGCTGGAGGCCGGGCTAAAGCTTCAGCGTAGCTCTGTGCTCTCGGGTGGAGGGATTTATCTGGGTGTGGGGTTGGTTTCTTCTTGCTAATGGGGACTCGATGGCCGGCAGGTGGACGTGGAGTTGGTGACTGTAGGTTTACAGGTGTGTAGTGAGCTATAGGTGGGTGTGGATGATGTGAGATGCCTGTCCAGCTGACGTCTCTCCTCGCCGGGGTCGGGGGGGGTGTGTCTGGGCATGTAGGGGTGATTCCTCATCAGGGTCGGGGGGGGTGTGTCTGGGCATGTAGGGGTGATTCCTCATCAGGGTCGGGGGGGTGTGTCTGGGCATGAAGGGGTGATTCCTCATCAGGGTCGGGGGGGTGTGTCTGGGCATGAAGGGGTGATTCCTCATCAGGGTCGGGGGGGTCTGTCTGGGCATGTAGGGGTGATTCATCATCAGGGTCGGGGGGGTGTGTCTGGGCATGAAGGGGTGATTCCTCATCAGGGTCGGGGGGGTGTGTCTGGGCATGTAGGGGTGATTCATCATCAGGGTCGGGGGGGTGTGTCTGGGCATGAAGGGGTGATTCCTCATCAGGGTCGGGGGGGTGTGTCTGGGCATGAAGGGGTGATTCCTCATCAGGGTCGGGGGGGTGTGTCTGGGCATGAAGGGGTGATTCCTCATCAGGGTCGGGGGGGTGTGTCTGGGCATGAAGGGGTGATTCCTCATCAGGGTCGGGGGGGTGTGTCTGGGCATGAAGGGGTGAATGGGCCGGTAGTGTTCTGGGGTCGGTAGCAGATGTCTCGGTGATGACGGGGTGCGGCCCAGTGCTGCATCTTTAAGGGCCCTTGCAAAAGTGCGCACTGCATCTCTGTGCAGGTGGAGCCCATCGTACAGGTGGTGGAGGCCGATGTGGTGGTGGTGGACCAGGTGTACATTTGGAAGTGTAGAACATCTACGGGAAATTTCAGTGTTGATGTTGTGGATGATGTGTGGTGGTGTATCATGTCGTGGGAGAAGTGTGGAGATAACAATCCGGGATTCTGGAAACTTTTTGCTGGTGATTTCTGCCATTTTCCTGACAGCATCAGCAGTGTTGTTGCGCAGCGAGTGAAGGTCATTGGTCCCAGTGTGGATTATGACACATGAAGGGTGTCCTGTGAAGTCTTCGATTATCTGGTGGGCGTGGCCAGTTGTGCTGCATCGTTTTGCAAAGACTTTCTTATGTGGGAAGAGTTTCTGTGGGTCCAAGAACTTTCCATTGGAGTCCATGAGGAGGAGAACATCTGGATCGGGTTCTGGAGGGCGGACAGGGGGGGGTTGTGTTTCTGCAGGTGTCTGTGTGGTTGTGGCAGGCTCGCTGTCTGTGTTTGTGTAATCTGTAGTAAGCACTGTACTGTAGTGACGTGTGTTGTCTTCTGTGTTTTTCTGTAACTGCTCTCTCATTTCTTGCAGCTCTCTGGAGAAGCTCTCTTCTTTTCTCTCATTGTCATCCTCTAGCTTGCATATCTGCACGCGGAGAGTTTGGTTTTCTCCTTGCAGTTCTCTGAGAGATCTGTTGAGTTCAGTGATGGAGGAGTTGGTGTCTTTCTTCAGCTGCCTGAGCTCATCCTTGAGCTCTTGGATGTAAATGTTTGTGTTGCGTGTGTCTGAGAGTTTGACTTGAGTGTGTTCTCTGAATTCAGTGAAGTCCAGTTCCAGTAGAGCTAAACTGTCTCTCAGTCGCCGGTCTGATGGTGCAGATGAAAGAATGGCTGGGCCGTCCTCCTCAGAGTCTGTGCTGTTTGCGTGAGGCTCGTCTCTCTCCTCCTCTACTCTGGCCTTCAGCCGGGGGAAGATCTCCTCGAACGAGTTCAGGCTGGCCTCATTGCCTTGCAGAAGGAAGGTGCCTTTAGTATAGTAGGTTATGGTGAGAATTGGGTTGTCTGTGTCCAGCATTTCATCTTTACATATAGTTAGTCTTCCACCTCGACCGATTCCTTCTTTAAAAACGTGGTTGTATTCTTCACATATGGCTGATTTCCATGCTGTTATCAGAGTGGTGTAGAAGATAAGGTTGTTCTTGATTCTTTTCCCATTGAGTTGAATGTAGTCCGCATACAGAAGATCAGGGTTGTCTATGAGAGTTTTCTCTTTGTGTTTTTTCCTGGCCTGTACACTTCTGCACTTCTCTGGGTAAAGCACTTCCCCCCTGCACTCTGTCTGCACCAGGGTTGCCATGGTGATCGTGCTGGGCACTGAGCCAAAACTGCAGCTAACTTAGCTTTTAGCTTGTAGTAATGGGAGATTTTACCAGAATAAAATCAAAATATACAGTTTTTGTTCAAGATTTTTGCCAAACAGAGCTCATCACTCTGTTTACTAACTGAAGATCAAAAATTGTGTGAAGTTTTCCAGCTGTAGTTCCTTTAAAAAAGCCTTTCACGTTTTGGAGGGAAAACTCCAGTTAACTGATAGAGTGGTGATCCAGTAGCCAGATGCTAATCCACAAGTTGAAGTCTTCTTTCTTTTATTAAAATTTACTTTCTAGTAAGAAAAATCAGTCTTTACCCGAATCCAAGTTGTTCCTCTGTTGTTTGTTCTTGTTTGTTGTCGTTATCTTGCTCTCTGTCTCACTTTTTTGGCCTAATCTTTTATAATTTTTCAGGAGCTCATTTTAGAGTGGCTGATCTGATCTCACTATCTTTCTCTCTCTCTCTCTCTCTCTCTCTCTCTCTCTCTCTCTCTCTCTCTCTCTCTCCGTTTCTCTCTCTCTGTCTCTCTCTCTCTCTGTCTCTCTCTCTCTCTCTGTCTCTCTCTCTCTCTCTCTCTCTCTCTCTCTCTCTCTCCCTCTCTCTGTTTCTCTCTCTCCGTTTCTCTCTCTCCGTTTCTCTCTCTCCGTTTCTCTCTCTCCCTCTCTCTCTCTCTCTCTCTCTCTCCGTTTCTCTCTCTCCATTTCTCTCTCTCCCTCTCTCTGTTTCTCTCTCTCTCTGTTTCTCTCTCTCCGTTTCTCTCTCTCCCTCTCTCTCTCTCCATTTCTCTCTCTCCCTCTCTCTGTTTCTTTCTCTCCGTTTCTCTCTCTCTCTCCATTTCTCTCTCTCTCCGTTTCTCTCTCTCTCTCTCTCTCCGTTTCTTTCTCTCTCTCTGTTTCTCTCTCTCTCTCTCTCTATTTCTCTCTCTCCGTTTCTCTCTCTCTCTGTCTCTCTCTCTCCGTTTCTTTCTCTCACTCTGTCTCTCTCTCTCTCTCTCTGTTTCTGTCTCTCTCTCTATTTCTCTCTCTCCGTTTCTCTCTATCTCTCAATCTCTCTCTCCGTTTCTCTCTCTCCCTCTGTCTCTCTCTCTCCGTTTCTTTCTCTCACTCTGTCTCTCTCTCTCTCTCTCTGTTTCTGTCTCTCTCTCTGTCTCTCTCTCTCCGTTTCTTTCTCTCACTCTGTCTCTCTCTCTCTCTCTGTTTCTGTCTCTCTCTCTGTCTCTCTCTCTATTTCTCTCTCTCCGTTTCTCTCTCTCCCTCTGTCTCTCTCTCCGTTTCTCTCTCTCCCTCTGTCTCTCTCTCTCCGTTTCTTTCTCTCACTCTGTCTCTCTCTCTCTCTGTTTCTGTCTCTCTCTCTCCGTTTCTTTCTCTCACTCTGTCTCTCTCTCTCTCTCTCTGTCTCTCTCTCTCTCTCTCTCTGTCTCTCTCTCTCTCTCTCTCTCTGTCTCTCTCTCTCTCTCTCTCTCTCTCTCTCTCTCTCTCTCTCTCTGTCTCTCTCTCTCCGTTTCTTTCTCTCACTCTGTCTCTCTCTCTCTCTCTCTCTCTCTCTCTGTTTCTGTCTCTCTCTCTGTCTCTCTCTCTCCGTTTCTTTCTCTCACTCTGTCTCTCGCTCTCTCTCTGTCTCTCTCTCTCTCTCTCTGTCTCTCTCTCTCTCTGTCTCTCTCTCTCTCTCTCTCTCTCACTCTCTCTCACTCTCTCTCTCTCTCTCTCTGTTTCTGTCTCTCACTCTGTCTCTCTCTCTCTGTTTCTGTCTCTCTCTCTCTCTCTCACTCTGTCTCTCTCTCTCTCTCTCTCTCTCTCTGTCTCTCTCTCTCTGTCTCTCTCTCTCTGTCTCTCTCTCAGCTGTCTTTTTATCTGTGAGCTTTCGATGTTTCTCACAGTTCACACAAATGAAGATAAATTCGTTCATAATGTTGTTGTTTTTTGCTGTTGGTATATTAACAATGAAAATTGTATTTAATTTAAATGTTTAATTTAATTAAATCAAATTCAAAATAATATTGTTTATTTAATTAATTAATTCAAATAATAATTATAATAATTTTTGGGAACCCACCCACCAATCAATTTTAATCATAATAACAGTAATAATAATGTGTAACTTGTATATTAATAACAATATGATAATTGACCATTTATAAAAATTAAGCAAAATAAAGTAAATAATTAAATTAAATTATTTCATATTAAAAATTAATTACATTATTTTTTTACAATAATAATTAAAGAATGATTACATTAACATAATAATAAAATTGTTATTCAACAACAACATAAACATATGTACAACAAAACTTATATAAAAATATAAAAATACATAATAGTTTAACTTTGACTATTTTAAAATCACTGTTACATTGTCTTTATCAGTCAAGCAGTAATATCAGTCTAATAATAATATAAAGTAGTTACTTAATAATAATAATAATAACAACATATAACAACACTTAGTCAAATTATATAATATAAAATGTATATTTATTTTATATATTTCAAAATCACTGTTAAATTGTGTTTGAAAGTTTTCTTTAACAATTTCTTTATCAAAGTTAAAGCCGAAAATTAGAAGGATTATTATTATTATTAAATAACTATTGTATTATTATTATTATTATCATCATCTAATATAATAATAAAAATAGTTATTTAATAATAATAATAACATGCGTATAACAACACTGTAATGTTAATTTATACTATATAGTTTGAGTATTTCAAAATCACCGTTAAATTGTTAAAAAGTTCTTTAACAATTTCTTTATCAAAGTCCAAGCCGAAAATTTGAATTATTATTAAATAACTTTTTTTTGTATTATTATTATATAATATAAGTAGTTATATATATATATATATATATATATATATATATATATATATATATATATATATATATATATATAGTTATTTAATAATAATAATAACATGTGTATAATAACAATTATATAAAATAAATATAATAAACATTTTACATGATATACACAGTTAAATTGTTAGGAAGTTGTCTTCAGAGTCAACGGACACATTCCTCCGTGCATAATCACTTTATGATGATACATGTATTAATATACTGTGCATTATATTAAAAAAAGGATGCCACATGCAACAATTTATACATGCAACCTGCAACAAACCAATATTATTATGTATCATACTTGGTGCGATTTGGAGGTATCTATTAGTATTCTATTACTTTTCTAAAGTGATCACATGATGTTCATCTTACACTGGTACCAGTTCAGTTTAGAATAAAGTCAGAGGTGGACAGTAACAAAGTACATTTACTTGAGTACTGTACTTAAGTACACTTTTTGAGTATCTGTACTTTACTTGAGTATTATTTTTTCTGGAAACTTTTTACTTTAACTTCACCACATTTGTACTTTTTACTCCACTATTACTGTCAACGTCCTTGAGTAGAAAGTAGTTATGTTAGTCAGGGCAGGATTTCTTCCGTCTCTAAAACGTGATCACTCCAGTAGGGTCACGTGTCGTGAAGTTCGACGATTAGTACGATTTCTCTTTACTAGTGATCTGTGAGAGACAGTATCGTTGTCACAAGTACTGGTTTGAAAGTTTTGTTTTCATGACAAACACGTGTTTATGTTGTGCTGTTGGCCAGTTATGGTTGTATAGCTTGGGTTTATTTATTTTTTACAGACCACTTGATTCAGATGTGCATGAATGGGTACACAGAGATGTGTACTTCTTTTGTTGGGTTGGTAGGAGTGTTAAATAAAAAAATGAAGATGATTATGGCTGTCTTTTTTATAAATGCAGTTGTTTAATTTCTATAGGTTTTGTGAAAAAGCTCCACACTACAAAACTACACACTGCTCAGTGTATTCACTAGGTTACTTCAGAGGCATAAGGTCCTGTAATAATGCAACAATAACATAACAATGCATTGACATGTGCTTTTGATACTCAAATACTTATAAAAACAAGTACTTCTGTACTTTTACTTGAGTGAGAATCGGTCTTTACTACTTTTACTTGTAGCAAAGTAATTATTTGAGCAGTGGTATCTGTACTTTCACTCAAGTAAGGAAGTTGTGTACTTTGTCCACCTCTGAATAAAGTGCAAGATACGTTTATATACTTTAAAAGCTCTACATGAACTTGCACCAAAATATGTTTCTGAACTTACACATTTTAGTCTCTGAGATCCCAAAATCAGCTGCTCCTTGAAATTCCTCGGTCACGCTTAAAAACTACAGGAGATCGTGCTTTCTCCGTCGCTGCCCCCGAATGGGTTACCAATGTCTATCAGATCCTCCACTTCTGTATTTAAACTCAGCTCAACACATATTTGTTTGATGAGGCCTTCGCTACTTTCTAAGGACCGATAGGCTTTGATTTTAGTTTATATTAGTATTATTATCTTTTTTTTTTTTCATTTTTATATTGTATTATTTCTTTCTTTGTATTTTACCGTGTCTGATCTTATCCGTTTGAACTTGTACAGCACTTTGGTACACACTGTGTTTTTTTAAGGTGCTTTATAAATAAACTTTGATTTGATTTGATCAAGCAACCACATGACAACACACCAACAACCAGTCAAAACAACTTTGAAAAACTACAAATGTACTTTTAGATATTTGTAGTGTATGAAATGCACATGCTAAAAGTCTGTAGGAGTGTATTAGGCGTGACGGAGTGCTCTGGGTCAGTGACGCGAGTCTCAGGTCTGATGTGTTGGGTTGTCTCTGGGTTCAGCGGCAGGGCAGTGGGTCACGCCGGCCCTTGGATTTTCACACAGTTTCTCCACTGAACGCCACATCAACTTAATCAGGGTTAGCGATGGAGGAGCGGTGGCTCGGCGTGACCCAGCGCTGGTGACACAGATGGGGTGATAATCCTCGCCCCCCCGCCGGCAGGACGGGGGCACTGACACTAAACTGACACGAAGGCACCGCCGGCGCAGGGGACTTTACACTTTACACACACTGGACTAACGAACTGACGTTTTTGTTGAAAAACATGCGCTGTTGGGAAAGTGTTTGCTACTCAACACCAGCTAAACTGATCACACAAGACAAAAGTAGACGAGCACAAATGAGTTGTTATAAAGTCTCTCTCATAATGAAGAGGACGAGGTTACGCGCCGGTTCCAGAGATTGTGAGATCGCCGGCAGTAATGCGGAGACTATTGTCCTTATAAACACGTAGTTTCTTTCTTCCGTGAAGCACAAAAGGGAAAACATCTGAATGATGTAACCGTTGCGACGACTATTGCGATGTTCGAATTGCGACAAAATCGTTTTTTTTAAATTATTTGGTTTATCCAATTCACACAAAAAGTCTGATCGATTCTTCCTTGAATTGTATTGATTCATTTCTACATATTCTTATGACAAATTGCACTAATTTGTACGAGCTGGCAAAAATCGATCAAAAAATTGTTTGCAAATTTTTTTGTTTGATTTTACAAAAAAAAAAACTTTTATAGTGTTTTGTTTCCCTATAAAACTCATGGTTAGGTTTAGGAGTTTATATAATTGGTTTCGGAGTTTATATAATTGCATGATATTGTATGACATAAAATCATGTATGGCGTACAATGCTTTTTACGCTTTCGCCATTCCGTACGAATTAGCATAGCAGAGCTTTTTGCGGGACTTTTTAATGGCATTTTTTCATCGCACAGTATAGTTATCATCATGAATTATGTATTATTCCAACCACTCAGAAATCTTCCTGTGAAAACAGTTTTGAAATCGGACATTGCGTTTCAATGGAAGCGGTGATTTAAAACATTTTGGCGGGCTGAATTTTTGAAATTTGAAGCAATAACTTTGAATTTCTAGCAATTTTAGAGTACAAATTATTTCTTAAAATATAAAATATAGCTAACATTTGAAGTGGATCAAAAAAGTTCATCAAAGTTGTCCTAAGACAAGAACGGGTTGTTCAAAATGAATGTATAACGTTGAAGAAAGGTTTTGATCCACTTCAAATGTGGTTTAGTTCAGTGCATTTGCTTGACAGTAAAGTTACTCTTTTTTACACTTTCGTGTTTTGAAGCTGCTTTCACTTCTGCAAAGTATGTTCTTTAAAAAGATAATAATTACATTATTACAGAACAACACACTACTCATATTTGTTCAATATTTGATCATGCCTTCATGGATGAAAACAGAAATCTTTCATGTAAAATTACAACATTTTATTTCAATATTGTGATTTTATTCTGATACTTCCATGACTGTTAGAGCC
The DNA here is from genome assembly GCF_051911475.1 of Siphateles boraxobius. Taxonomy (NCBI): domain Eukaryota; kingdom Metazoa; phylum Chordata; class Actinopteri; order Cypriniformes; family Leuciscidae; genus Siphateles; species Siphateles boraxobius. Next base: position 1,826,775 of record NW_027508720.1, on the reverse strand, counting down.
CAGTGTAATTTACATACAACTAAAATTCAGCATTTAAGTCTTCTTTAAAGAATATTTTATTTAAATTATGCATGCTTTAGGAGAACTAATTAGCAACTATGAAAAAGCTTAGTAATAAGAAATATAAATATCAATACTATACTATTATTGTAGCTCCAACTGCAAAATAAGTTTTCTTACATGGATATTTTGTCTTATTTTCCAGTAAATATCTAAACAACTTTTTGAAATTGGACAATGCGTTTCAATGGAAGCGGTAATTTAAAATAATTTTGTGATATCAACTTCAAATTTGGAACAAAACTTGGTTAGACAAATAGCTTTGATTTTCTAGCAATTTTAGAGTTCAAATAAGTTTGTAATTTAAAAATAAATAGAAAATGTTTAGTTCAGTACATTTGCTTTACAGTACAACTAAACTTCAATTAATGTTCTACACTTTCATTTTTTTTAGTAGATTCACTGAGTGTCTTCTTTAAAACGAGAACAACCTTAGGTTTGTATTCAAGCATTCATGACTTACAACCATTTAACAGGTAACATTAAAAACACAATCTGAATGACTTAAAACTGACTAAAAATTCAAACAAATCTATTATATCGCTTTAGCAGACAAATATAACATACAAGTTGTATGGACTAACGATGCTTTTTACAATTTACTTGTGCATTCTTCAAAATATCTCCTTTTGCGTAAAACAGAAGTCACAAATTTAGAAAAACGAGTAAACGATGACAAAAAATTTTGTTTAGGTAAACAAAACCATTTTTATGCAATATGCTAATTAAAATGCAAATCACATTGCACTTCTTTATAACAGAATGTTATAACGTTTAAAAGAACACCAATTTTGATTTTCACGACACCCATGACTTCCCCCCCTAAAAGTTTAATCCCACTCGACATTCCCTCAATCTTCCTGCCCACAATCCGTGATTTGAAGATTTATAAGCATCTCACATCCATTATCGAGGAACATGTTCGACTACAGCGCTCGATCGCACATGTCACCGCACTTCCAGTAATGCTTTACTTAAAGGCACTGACACTTGCTTAATTTACAACTCTTAAAAGCATTTTCCAACACTACTGTATAATCTCAATATTTAATAAAGTCTGCCTGAAAAGCCTATAGTGCAGTGCACTCGGCAATATGTTTTTAAAGTCTTAGTCACAGTGGCGTTTTAGACATGATAAAGGTGCGTAAATTGAAAAGTGAGAGGTTAACACAAAGCACACAATATGGCATCTTAGTGACGCTTACGAAATCTAGCCGAATTTGTCGCTTGTGCGCGAGGTCAAACTTCGGTCAAGTTCTCGGATGAGCTAACAAAATCCGATTTTGCTCCAGTGTTTTGAAACGTTGAATCTCTAACAAAGTATAAACCCAAACAAAACCCTCGTTGTCCCTATGACAGAATTAAGCAAGGTTCATCTGCAGTTCATGCGTCTGGTATCATAGATTTACATGGGCAAGAGTAAAGGCTGATTTTTTCATTTGTGTTTTTTTGTTTTGTTTGGGAGGGGTGAAAACTAATCACAGACTTTCACGTCAGCTATGACGTGACATTTTCTGAACTTCTGACCCCGATCGCCGGGTCAGCGCTCGGTCAGACCCCTCCTGCGGGCCAGGAGCTGGTTCTCTAAAACATGACCGAAATACCTCGCCATTGCCAACATGCCGTATTTCCGTTCCCTCATAACCAGCCCCCTCCTCGCTCTACATTCGGGGTTCACAGAGAGGCCAGCGAATAGGCCACGCCCTCAGACAGCTTTGCTCCGCCCATCGTTAAGCGACTCGCGGCGCGTAACGGTTTCTTCACACAGAAACACAGCGCCCCCTGTTGACTGGACTGGGAAATCATGCAGAAGCTTTCCTCTAATCATAATAATTATGACAGAATGACAGGCTACTCATATATTTGTTCAATATTTGATCATTGCTTTTATGGATGTAAAAATATACATTTTCTTTTAATATTGTAACTTTTTTTCCCTGATACTTCTATTAGAGCCCTGTGTAGTTTTCATATAACAGCTCAAATTCAGCATTTGAGTGTTCTTCAGCTTAAGCCTCTGTGAAAACGCATAATAATAGTTCTTATTGAACACATTTGCAATTGTGAGATAACATGAAATATAAATATCAATGCTATACTATTATTGTAGCTCCAACTCCAAAATAAGTTTTTCTCACATGGATTATTTTTTTTGTCATATTTTCCAATAAATACCTAAACATTCTTAATGTCTTGAGTCATTTTGCTTATCAAATAAAAGTCTCTTGATTCAAGTCTTGTTTACTAAAAAAGTGTCACAATGTAATGAGTTTTAGGCTTAAAACAGGAAACATTTTGATTTCATTTTTAAGTTTATGTTTTGTCTGCACTGGCATGATAAACTCACTCAATTGTATTTTTTTTTCAGAAAATCAGACGTAATATCTGTTGTCATTTAGCATCTACAGTAAATTTATCTTGATTTAGGAATGTTTAGATATTTGTACTGGAAAATATACTGAGAATAAAATATATTTATACTGAGAAAGAAAATATTTTTTTGCACTGCACTGAAACTTTGCATTTTATCCAATGATGTACAGCAAAATCTGGGATTAATATTTAATTCATTCCTGGAAATAACAAATAGCGAGATTCTGAAAAATGTCAAACATTTCAACAAAATTAAGATTTCTTGAGAACATTTCCTAAATCTTCCTGGAAAACATGATCATCTGGTTATTTTTTCATTATATTTTGCATTTAATATAATTTATAATGAAAATAAATAGAAAAATGCAACAACTACAAACATTGCATGTTTAGATACTGAGTACAAACATTTTTTGCTAATTAATATTATCAACCGAAATGTGATATATAAAGTTGATGAGATCAGAAAAAATAAAATGGAGATTTGTAACTGACAGAACTGAATAATCCAATTTTTTCCGGCCTGGCAACATTTTTCCAAGGTCAGTTTATTATTATTTCTCATGGGAGAAAAATAACATAAAACACAAGAAAAAGAAAAAATAGAAAAAAAGACGTCAAACCCTTTCTTTGGCCAGAAGCCTCGGAGAGATAAGTCAAGCATTTTATGGCTGACACGGATAACATTATTTCCGGCATGGAAATGTTTAAATAGACCGCTGAAGCTATTTTATTTTATTTCTGTTTGTTTTATTAATTAAAGAGCAATGTGTGTCTAGGATATACATTATTTTGTATTAATGAAACCCACTAGATGTCAAATAAAAATCAGACTAAATAAAGTGTGACCAATTAGTCAAAAGTTGAAAGGCTAAATTCACCACGTTAAAACACAAGACATAACTGCACTAAAAACGAAATTAATAAACATAAAAAATAAATAAATATTGTTGGTTCCACATAGAGCTTATATGTCTGGCCACACACTCAAATTATGCAAATCCATGACACACATTATGACATGTATATTGAATATGTTAAAACAACAATTACATTCATTCTACGTTTGGGAATGACAAAATATTTATTTATAAAAAAGAACAAAATCCAAAACTATAATGTCATTCTTATAAACATTAATTGACAGAGTGTTGTGTTGTTGCATAGTAGTGATCATCATTGTAATTTCACTAACAAATACTGGCATTTTACAATCAGCCAATGCAAATGAGAAAAAGAGAAAGTAAATCAAGTAAATCATGTATTCAGAAATCCCTCAATATTTCTCATTCTGAAAGGTTGCTGATAGTTTTTTCTGGGTTAAGGGTGTCCTCTAGTGTACAGTTGATGTAATGCTGTATTCTACACTGTTGAACAGCCTATTAACAGCAATCTAATATTTTATCAACGCAAACATCATTCAATATTTTAGTTTTCTGAATATAGTACAATTTGTATGTCCCTATTAAACACCAAAGCATTTTAAAGGGATATTTCTGTATATATATATATATATATATATATACACACACACAAACAAAAAAACTGGTTCTACTGAAATTAAATGTTGTGCTTTCACTGTTTTCTTATTTTATATATTTTGATAATGCAGGATTTTACACAGGATTCTTGCACTTACAATTCAACCCCATCATGCTGACATTTAAAAAAATAAGTTTAGTCTTAATGACATGAAAATATGTAATACATATAGGTTTTGTAAAGATCAAGTCATCTTGTTTGATTAATTTTAGAAACAAATATTATTCTTGGTATAAGAAAAATTATACCTAAATGATAAATATTCTAATATTCAATCCTGTAACATTCAACCCCAAAACATTTCAGATGTAACAGGGTTTACAAAATATGTTTGAGAAAGAAATGTAATGGGGTTATTATTTTTTATTCAATTATAATCTACATATATTATGGTACTTCAGGCCTGAGGTGGTAAAATATGACTTTTGAAAGTAGCAGAAGTCTTATCAAATGGGGAAAAAAGGAAATGAATACATCAGAAATAAATCCTGAAGCTTTCTAAAAATGACCCTTGTGAAGTTCATCATTTCAAAAACGCATTAGTAATAATATTATATCTTTTATTCAATTATCAATCAGCAGCACCAAAATATATTGCCCTAAACTTAATGCAATAATCTCTTTATTACTATAAAAACATCATGACGCACATAAACGGATTTTCCCTCGGAATGTGGCCTGTTCGTTCTCAATCATAAAACATTTGATCTACTGCAATTTCCATAGGAAATATAGTAGAAATTTAGATTTATCAAAAGAGTCTTTGCTTTGATCAAACCTCAGCAGAGCAGAGATGAAGACCCTCCTCGTTTCCTTCAGTGGTTTTGTTCTTACCCCTCTCCTCCTGCAGTAAATGCAGATTCTCTTCGGTCGTCACCGGTGAATCACATGTTAGTGAATCAACCCTAGACCACTTCCAAAAGGTTTATTGGAGTTCAGTGTTTCAGTAAACAGCTTGCTCTCCAACAACGGCACAAACCTAGAAACAAATAAATCATTTATTTATTAATTTAAGGCTGATGGATCTCGAAGCAATAACATAATTCCCGCATGGCACAAGCTGATTGGCCTCTGCTGATCCTGCAGCCAATGAAATCGCTGGCTGAACATGTAAATAGTCTGGTTCAGTGTTTGCTGTAAGTTAGTCCTGCAGTATCAGAGCTCCTGTGAACCCCTCCACCTCCCCAGCTCCACCTGCCTAGATCTGATACAGGATTTATGTATATTTATGCATCAGCAGCATGTCTTACATGTTCACAGCAGAGTGTCTGCGTATCTATTACCAGTAGCAAGTCCATACTTGCTCTGCAGCAGCAGCAATAATCAAAACCAAATATTTTAACATAGCCATATTCATTAACAATTCTAAAACTATTTAGAGTTGTCCATGCCACAAAAAAAGTGTAGCAAATTAATTGAAAGGCACTCTTTGTATTCATGTTGGTTTCAAAAAAAGAACTTTATATCACTTTGAAGTTTAAATTTAATGCTACACTAAATCAACATTAAGTAATTTAAATTAAAAATTAAATTACCGTATTTTCCGCACTATAAGGTGCACCGCACTATAAGGCGCACCTTCAATGAATGACCTATTTTAGAACATTAACTGTATATAGGGCGCACCGGATTATAAGGCGCATAAGATACTGCAGTCAAACGTTTGACTGGGTTTGCATTATGCATCCACTAGATGTGCTAAAGGGAATGTAGCGAGTGCGCGGCGTCGGAGGCGAGGCGTTTATTAGTAAGCGTGAGCGCGCTGGGGCGGGCACGTAACTTACATTCGCAGCCTGACTCATACGAGTATTCATGTGCGGCGGCTCGCTGACAGCAACAGCTGGCTGTTTTGAATGAGACGACCCGGTTACTGTGAACGGGGAACGCCTTATGAACATTCTGTGACGCGCGAGCAGCGTCGGGGAGGACAGTGTGTCTGTTCGTATGTCTGTTAGTAAGAGTGAGCGCTCGTGAGCGGGCATGTGACTTACACACATAGGCTGATTTATACGAGGTTGAACTGGCCGTGTGACAGAGCGGGCATAAGATGGACACGAGCGCGAGTTCGCGGGCGAATTAAATAACGCGGAGCGTTATTAACCAATTTTTCCTATTAACCAATTGATCCATACATAAGGCGCTCCGGATTATAATGCGATTAAAAATTTAAAAGGCGATTAAAAATCCGGATTAATTTTTTTTTTTTTTTTATATGTTAATATATAATTTTCTCCCCCTTCAAAATAATAAACATTTTGCCAAACTACTAAATCAGGGGTTATTTTCAATAATTTCAACTCTTTTAATATCAAAATTAATTTTAATCAACTAATTAAAAAAACATGTTGCTTTTAGAAGAGATGTGAAGTCAATGAATACATTTTAATTTTAAAGAAATACATACAATGCCCCACTGTGCAATATGCTCAATTAGACCTTACATTTCCTTTGTGATAAATCTGTCATTTTAAAATCTATATCTTGATCATTTTTGACATGAAAGGGAAAATGTTTCTATATAAAATTAGGGTGAGGCGAGAAATACTGAATTACATCATAACATGAAACCCGATGAAAAACATGATTAATTCATGTGAGTAAGTGTTACAAGATGTAATATAAGTCTCAGGTGTCCCTGTCATTTTTGGGTGGAAGCAAAAACACACTGTTTTCGTGGATATATCTTTAAATGCAAATTAGCTCCTGCTCCCCTCCCCCTTTCTAGAAGTGGGCTGTGCCTTCATACTCCCGGCTAAAACAAAACAGGAGAAACAGCAAGAGACCATTTCCACAGAACGTGTTTTTGCTTTTAACTGCACTGCGTTTCTATTATTTTCTATGGATGAGGATGAGGTGTATAAAGGCCATTTCCCGGGCCAAGCAGGGAGAGTGGATGAGATGGGAGAGTGTGGAACAACGCAAGATGTGCTGGCAAGACCTTTGGTCAATGGAAGAGAGTAGGATCAGTTTCCTTATCAGGTCAACATATGATGTTCTCCCATCACCACAGAACCTAAACCGCTGGGTAGGAGAGGATCCCTCTTGTCCTTTGTGTTCATCACCTGCCACATTAAGGCACATTTTGACAGGATGTAAGGTGGCTCTTAGCCAAGGTCGGTTTCTTTGGCGACATGACCAAGTACTGCGATGTTTGGCTTTAGTATTGGAAGACAAGCGTAACATGACCAATAAGTTGCCGCCTGTTCTAGCAAAACATTACACGCAGAAGACAATATTCCTCCGCCCAGGCGAGCAACCACCAAGAAAAGGTGCTAACACCAATTCTCGCCCAGGACAACTGGAAGCTGCTAGGGACTGGAAGATGCTGGCTGATCTTGATCAACGGCTTATTTTTCCACCTGAGATTGCCACCACTAACCTACGGCCAGATATTGTTTTGTGGTCTGGATCAGCACGCATTGTTCAACTGATAGAGTTAACAGTGCCATGGGAGGATGCAGTAGATGAGGCATATGAGAGGAAGAAACTGCGGTATGCTCATCTGGCCACTGAAGCAGAACAGCGAGGATGGAGAGTCCAGGTTTATCCAGTGGAAGTGGGTTGTTGAGGATTTGTGGCACACTCTACACCCCGGTTCCTCAGAGACGTCGGATTCAGTGGCCAAGAGTTGCGTCGCACAGTAAAGAACTTATCTGAAGCAGCAGAGAGGAGCAGCAACTGGCTGTGGTTGAGACGGAGATATTCTGGCTGGCTGTGTACAGGCCGTCATGCTTCGAAGAAGTTTCGAAGAATTCTTGAAAAACTCGAAGAGTCTGTTGATTTATTTGTATAGTTTGCATAGTAATTACAGTTATTACGTTCCTGTGTATTTTGCGTTAATGAGGATTGGTGTTTGGACAGATATTGTGTTTTGCGGTAGTATGCCATACGGAACCGTTGCCACTGACCGCTTTAACGTCCGCAGTGGGGCTCGACAGCCTTAGTCAAACAGGTTGCCGCGTTTGGTCGGGTTGTGGAGAGATTGGGAGAGATAGTGGTTAGGTCATATGTGAACAACTAGGAAGGAGCAACCTCAGCAGCAGGAGGGAGGTAAAGGTCAGTAAGCTGGGCTAAGTTGAGTGGGGGACGGAGGGGGGTGTTCTGTCGAGCCCTCTTGAGGTGTCATGGGCTAGTTGACGAAACACTGAGGATGGAAGGTGCCCACTTGAAGACCCTGGAGATGTCCCCTACTCTGCTCAATCCAGAGGGTTGTCATGCTGATCCACTGGGGGGACCGCACTGTGGTTGCAGCCGGTGTGTGTGCTGACGCGCAATACCCTGCAGCCATTAACACCAGACAGAAGGAGATTCACATCACCATATGGAAAGAAGCGTAAATGGATGGAGAAGCATAGGTTACGGTAAAGCTACGTCTTAGTTGGTGCTTCTCTTGGCAAAAGCCGAGTAAAAATCCGCATGAAGTTTTAACACCTACTCTCGTGTAATGGAAATCATGGAAACATGCGCTAGACGGACCTTTGTTTTTTTTCTCCCATTTTGGGGTCACTCACACAACGTGTCTTTGCATCTAAAAAAATGCGAGACGCGGGCGGTAGAAAGCTGAAGGTGTGGAGTACCTGTGTCAGTCTTCAGATTCAGCGCCTGTCGCACTGTCCACCGTTACAGGCTCCACCAGACGCTCATATGACACCACCATCATGATCTGTCAATCATTCACAAGGAGATATAGTTTAACCACAGAGCTGTTTGAATGTCTTCAACCTGTGCACTAGATGCTTCAAACAAGACTCACGGTAAGCAGGACAAGCAGACCCATCATCACCCCCATCATCACATAAAGGTTAGAGGTCAGACCGCCGGCCCAGAGAGGACCGAGGATGGTGGCCAGTCCTCCGACAGAGCGACGGATCCCCTGACTGAATCCTGAGAACAAAAAAACAAGGCCTTCGTCTAAGCAAACAGTGATTAGAGAACCAGAAAAACTAGAAAAGTTTGTCTAGATGAGCTTTGCTTGACAAAGCCTTGCCTAAAAGTTTAAAGGGGTGATATAATGCCATTTTCACAAGATGTAAAATAAGTCTCTGATGTCCTGTGAAGTGAGTGTGTATGTGAAGTATTAGCTCAAAATACCCCACAGATATTTCAGATGTTCAAATTGTCACTTTTTGAGGGTGAGCAAAAACGCGCTGTTTTTGTGAGTGTCCCAAATGTAAATGAGCTGCTGCTCCCGGCACAAGGGGCCTGTGTGTGTGTGTGTGTGTGTGTGTGTGTGTGTTAGCAGCTCCGATTACCTCACACAGACACACACTGGACAAAGTCGGACAAAGATGGAGAGACTCAAGAAGAAGTGACGACATGTAGAAGCAACAGGACATTCCTGAATGGTTAGTTGATGAATTTATGCATCTGATATGGAGTTCACCATCTTGATTAGCATATTCTGTCATGATAATCTATAAATCGTGTTTTGGGGGCGGAGTTTATGTACATTTTAGGATTAGTGATGTCACTAACCCAGGAGGAAGCTTGTGTAGTACCTACCAGCCGTTTGTTGTAGTCCTTAAAATTTCTGTACTTCTGTAAAAGTAAATATCTCCCTTTGCTTTAAATTGACCTGTGGCTAAGCCACGCCCCCTCCACTCACTCGGACAAACAGTCAACATTCGTTGACAGGCGCTATGGCAGCTGTCACAGCAGGAGACATTTCACAGGAGGCAATTGATGATTTTTGGAGACAGAAAGATTATATAGATATATATTTTGGTAGAAAGTTGTTTAAAATATTGTGTATGTAACTAATGGTTCATGATCAAAATAAATATGTACAGGTCTAAGTTGCATACGTTTCCAGGACAAGCCTTTTTACCATCTTTACCAAGAGTACCTCTCCATTAGTTTGGTGCAACAGTATTTACATGAATCATTCAGCACAACACTGCTAACATTTGTTATCTCGGTTATTTACAGATACGCTAATGAAGCGAAGTGACATGATGTAGGCTACAACGCAGCTAGAAGCTAACGTTAACGTTTTCTAATGTTAGGCTAACGTTACCTTAGAGATGTAAAAGATAACGTTCAAATAAGTTGTTGACTTATCTTAGAACAGATGTAGACATCCTTGTTTAATATATCCACGTTTAGTTGGTGTTGTGGTCTACCGCATAACTTAATCCAGACACTTATCTCGGTTGAGATGTGGCTTGGGAAAGGGTAAAAAAATACACACCGTCGCCCAGTCTCTCGGGATACCTAGTGTCAGAGTTGCATGTACTCCATACACACCGTTTGACCATTTTAAACTTAAAAGGACAAGAAAAAAAATATAAAAACGAATGAAACCTGACTAACTGCAATGCATTTCAATGGACGAGGAAGCAGAGAATGTCCGAGTGTATGGGATAGCTATGCACACTGTGATTGGCTTATCGCATTTGGGGGCGTGGCTTAGCCATAGGTCAATTGAGCGTCGTAACTTTGCAGATGTTGTTTATGCTCAAACATCACACACTAACTAAAGTTAAAAAAGTGAAATCATAATCAACCACCCCTTCAAAAAAAGCCACTAATAGTGATCATTTCAGAATTCAATGCAATGTAATGCGTTTTGCTTTACTACTAACTGACCTTGCGTCTTCTGTGATGTAATTTTGGAGAAGAGCGACACCTGGGCAACCGCCACAAAAGGAAGGCCTAGGACCTGAAGTAAAACACCAATGATGAACTCCGCCAGCTGCCAGGCAAATCCCCCTAAAGCAAAGAAAGGTGTGTGAGCCGTGTGGGATCCCCCAGCACCGAGCCGGCGTGCTCCTCCTCCTTACCCTGAGGATTGGCCAGGAAGATCAGGCACCAGACGCAGGAGATGTTGCAGAGGATGAGGCCGACGGCCAGCACTACTCGCTCCGCCACACGCTTGCTCAGCCAGCGCACGAACACGAACCCAGCGATCACCTCCACGCCACAGACACAGTACATGATGCTGTTTTCCAGCTCGCCGAAGTTAAAGAACTCCTGCGTCAGAGGAGTCACCATAGTCTGCAGGGACAGTGTTACACTTACAAACAGACATAAAATACTGATTTTGAAATGAGGCCACAAAATGGATGCTGAATTGGAATTGAAATATGATTTTAAGGAAGAAAAAATTGTCAGTTTTAAATCTCAACCATTTCATTTATATGTATTGGCTGCAACTAACGATTATTCTGATAATTGATTAGTTTGCCGATTATTACTTTGATTAATTGGATAAAAAGCCTTTTTTTTTTTTGACAAAACACACATCCTGCCCAATGCTGTCCTTCAAACAAACGTGCCAACTGAATGCTATGAAAACTTATATAGTTAATATATCTACGTATATATATGCTATACATTATATGAGTTATAAAACAAAAAGAAAAGTTTAAAACGCTACATTAAAAATTAAGATGATAAAAAAGAAAAAAACACAAACTAACAGATTCGAGGAGTGTTCTGCGGGAACACACACATTTACTCTGGACACTGGACTCATTTCTTTATCCTGTACATTTTAGAAACGTCTTTTATATTCATTTGCACACAGTTATCCCTTTATAGTTAAAACTCTCATAAAATACTTGAATTACATGTAGACTTTAAACCTAAATTTAAACTCCAACAACAGCAAAATTAATATTTTTGCGCTGCATATTAATTGTCTTCCCTGTGTAAAGTGTGTTTGACACGCATGCGTGCGCCGGCGCTGATTCGGTGAAGTCTGAAGTTTAACGCAGTTTGACGAGCCTTCATGCTAAATGGAAATACTCGCATGAATTTGTAACATTTACTGATAAGGATATTACCGTACAATGCAAATATTGAGCTGAGGAAACATATCACACATTAAAGACCCAAAGCGCTTACCGCTTCAAACATTATGCTTTTGCATTAGCTTGAAGCTTAAACTGAATAAATGTCATGTTTTGGGCGGCTTGGATTACACACCTATGCATTTTGTCCATAGAAATGGTCATCAAGTGCTGTAATTTGATGCAACTGGTGGCAGAAGTTTTTCCGTTCATTGTCGGCAGACGTGACTAAATCGATAATGTTGATGATTTTCATTATAGATTAGCTGTTGCAGTTAATTATAAATTATAATCAAATAAATTCCATTTAGTGTCATTTCAATTCAAAATCCTGTGGGTATGCCGTGATTTCAATTCAGTTACATTTACAATTCAAATCCAAATCCAAATCCATTCTAATTTCAGTTCAACATTCTGTGGAGCTGGTGGCAAGTGTAAAAAAACAAACAAATCACACATTTTGTGGAATGTGTGGCAAATTAATTCAAATAAATTGAATTCCAAATCAATTCAAATTCAACATTGTAAAGTGTGTGGCAAATTCAATTCAAATTCCAGTTAAAATCATTTAAAATCCAAATCATTTCAAATTCAATATTCTATGAAGTGTGTGGTAAATTCAAATCGAAATCAATTCAAAGTCCAATTCATCATTCTGTGAAGTATGTGGTAAATTCAATTCAAATTCAACGTTTGAGTGTGGCCAACTCAATCTAAATTCACGTGAAATTGAAAGTGTCAATTGTTAAATTCAGACTTTTGCCAAACCTACAACTGCAGGTGTGTGTGTGTGTGTGTGTGTGTGTGTGTGTGTGTGTGTGTGTGTGTGTGTGTGTGTGTTCACCTCCAGAGCGGTCTGATTAAACAGTGTGATAAACTGAGCTGCCAACAGCACAACCACCTCCTCTCTGAGGAACTCTGAAAGTGATGAAACACACAAATGTATATTAAACCTGCTGATTCACATACACAAATGTACAGTACAATGGCCTGATTTTATTATACAGTTAGTAAACACTAAAATGTCAAACTAGGTTTCACATATTCACATTCAATTTATATTAAGCGAGATTCAAACTTATCTGATCATTTAGTGTGTTTTTCTACAGCACCAAACACACATCTTTAAATTGAGGATTTAAATTGAAACGAGTGGAATTTATTGAATTGTTACTGTCTTATATATTTAAATTTAAATATATAAGACAGTAACAATTCAATAAATTCCACTCGTTTGAATTTAAATCCTGTGAACACATCCCCATTCCAAATCAAATTTAGATCAATTTCAGCTCAAAGCAAATTATAATGGATTTAAATTTAAATAAAAAAATTGTGGAGCAAATTCCAAATCAAATCAATTCAAATTGGTTCAAATTCCAATTAAACATTTTCTAGAATGTGTGGCAAATGAAATTTAAATTCAAATTAAATTCAAATCCAAATCAATTCCAATTCCAATTAAACAAATTACTCCATTACAGAATGTTTAATATTTGATAGGACACGAAACTTAAAGGTCATAAGAAATCAAAATGAACATTTCTTGTTTTTTAATGGAATATTGCAGTATTTATTATAAATGATTTATCGGTGCACATCGTTATTTTTTTAATTCATGTTCCTAATAATCTCGAATCAGAATAACTTCCCCTCCCTCTTGCAGCATCTCTTCTCTGATGACGAGGGCGGGGCAACCTGTCAATCATATGAGATCCACCAATAGCAAACCATAACCATCCAATCAATGCCCCACAGACAAAATCAAGCCCCGCCCACATTTGTTCTTGTTCATGTGCCGTTTCACTCAGATATACATCACAATTAGCCTGGGTTTCCCCATGCTGCCTTGCGCGCAGCGCGATTTTATTCACGCCGCTAGGCAGTCTGGATTCCATGGACCAGATTTTCACCTCAGCGAGGGGACCAATCACAGAACGGGGAGGGAGCAGCAAGACGATGACGACGTCTATGCGACACACCGAAGCAGTTTGTTTATACCGATGGATCCAACATGGCAGCAGACGCGAAGTTACCTTTCGATGCAGCACAAACGGCAATAGTCGCTTCTTCCTCGTCTAATTTCTGTCGCTCTACATACGTCATTTGGTATAATTGAAACGATTGTCTATGAGCTACATACAAGCGCATTTGATAGACATTCGTAGCACCCAATAAACGGCTCTGGGCATTCGTAAACCACGCCTCAACATGTGGTTCCCAGACCCACGTCTCAATGAGACTGGGTCTGACGTTAGCCAGGCTACGTCACAATAGGGAAGAAAAGCCTAGTGCAGCCTCTGTTTCATGACGACTTTAGAACAGACAAACTAATTAACTTGTTCGAATTAATGTTATTTTTCAGATTTTGAGAGTATGTATTTTTGCGTTCACCTCTGCTGGCACTGAAGTTCTTGAAGGGACTGGAGCTGACGTCCTCCGGTGGAGGGGAAACATGAGCCACTTCTCCATTGGCCACTGAAGAGACTCTGGACTGGACAATGGTGACCGTCCCGTACGACCCGGTGAGCTCACTGGGCCCAACCAAAGGCTTGCACTCCTCCTCCTCTTCCCGCACCTCTTCGTTCCTCTGACGCCTGCCGTCTGGAGGACTGAAGTCCCAGTACATGAACAGGACTACGAACTGAAGGAGGATCCACAGCAGACACATGAAGAGCTGAAAAACACAACAGATCATCTGGGTGAGAGTGTCTGCAAACGCGCTCAGACCGGGACGCTTCGGCCTCTCACCCCTGGGGACGTGTACTTGTTCACAGTGAAAGGCCCGACCTGGAAGTCGCAGAGTCGGAGAAAGATATTGAACGCAGGACCTAGAAGACAAACGGGGAAAAGTCAGCATTCGGAAAACATTATTAACACCAGACTGTGCTGTCATTACGAGAAAAATTTATCATTTTCATATACATTTTTATATAAGTATAGTATATACATGCATATGTGTGTATGTATATATTCAAAATAATTATACACAGTACACACACATATATAATGTAAACACAAACTTTTATTTTGGATGCGATTAATCGTTGCCCAGCACTAAAAAAAAAAAAATCTTACTGACCCTAAACTTTTGAACAATTTTGTATATGAAAATTATTTATTTTTCTCGTTTATTTAATCGTTGCCCAGCACAATTTATTTATTTTTTATTTAAGAAATTAATTATGTATGTATGTGAACGTATATGTATATATACACATACATACAGTGCTTAGCATAAGTGAATACACCCATGCTAAAGTTGACAAAAAAAAAAAAAAAAAAAAATTTATTCGGAAATTGATAATTAAATGCCTTAATTAAAACAATTAGGAACGATCCAACCTTTAAGGAAACCAATTTTCTTTTGTGAATGAATAATGTATCGTAAATAAATAAATGTTGTTCCTTAAAATACACGTTGCATAAGTCAGGACACCCCTTTGTTAAATTCCCATAGAGTTAGGCAGATTTTTATTTTTAAAGGCCAGTTATTTCACGGATCCAGGATACTATGGATCCTGATAAAGAAACTGCATTGATTTGGACTTCAAAACGCTGGTTGTCACTGAAGTCTATTATTCGAAGAAAAATCCAGAAATGTTTTCCTCAAAAAACTTAATTTCTCTTCCACTGAGGAAAGACAGATGGATATCTTGGATGGCATTGGGGTTTGGTCTAATGGTTGTTTTGCACGTACCAATGAGAAGCCCAGCCTGACGGCAGGCCATGACCGCAGCGAACACGGTCGAGCGGTCCTCGGGGGCCGTGTTTCGGGTCAAGAAGCCAAAGATAGAGGATCCAGCACCAGTGCCGATACCTAGAACAGCACAAACCAGTTCGACCACTAAAGCACCACACACACACACACACACACACTTAAACAAATTAGATTGAAACTTCACCTGCAACTAGACGACTGCCGAGCAATAACCATTTGGAGTATCCCATAAAATACAAGAAATTACCTATAGACAGACAGAAAGAGAGGTTACCCACAAGCCACTGATGTTGCAAGCGCAGTCTCCATTAGGTACAGGCTTACCAACAATCTCAAAGACATTGGCGAACAGGATGATCTTCTTGGTGCCGAGTGTGCGGTCGGACCAGAGGCCGAACAGAGGCCCGGCGAGGAGCCCGCTGAAGCTGAACGCTGATAGGCTGAGGCCGAGGAAGTACGGCGCCGCATCCAGCGTCTGCAGATACCGCCATATCGTGGGCAAAATCACAGCTGGAATTAAAACATCTGCATGTCAATATCACTGGTACATCTCATATGATATTTTAATTATTATCTTTATAGATAGTTAGCTTAGTAATTAATGCAAGTTTGTCAATATATATATATATATATATGGAGAAACTTGTGACTCACTATTATGAAAAATCTGAAGAATCTCTGAACACAAAGAGAGATTCTGAGACAGGAATGTCAGAAAATGTCTCTTATACAAGAAACAAGTGTATTAGAAACAAGTAACAATTCAGTCACGGTTATTAGCAACATCACGTTATACGTTTGTGATGAATGTGACAGTATCATTGTTATCATATTGAGTCAAGAAGAAGGGTGATTTACATTATTAAGAATTTCCCTGACAACTGAAACATTTAGCAACATTAGGCCTATTTATTTATTTTACATTTATATAAGGAATCCCCATAAAATAAGCTAATGACAAAGAACTTTTTTTTTCTTTTTACCATAGCAATATGAATATTTTAATGTTTACCAAGGTAACCTATGGTACTTTGGAGTCCCATTAACTTAACAAGTATAATATTATGTTAAATTCCCATTACCTTAACAAGTATATGTTAATATTATGTTAAATTAATGCTAAATGTTCTGTACTTAAAATCCAAATCCACTAAAATGTCAGTTCAACATTATGTTGTAAAACGAAATAAAAACGAAATTAATTCAAATCGACCCAAGATTCAACATTCTGTGGTGTTGTAAATCATAACGTTATTCATATTTTCATATGACATCTGAAACATTTAACAACATTATTTGCTATATTTATATGTATACATTTATTTTGATATAAGGAATCCAAAAAAGGTAACATTACACACAAAAAAGCACCACGACACGACATGATACTTTATCAATATGTTGACGTGTAAGTTACCATAGTAATGTCATGCTAGTGTGGAGTACCAGTGGCTTGAAGAATATCTAAATATGAATGACACTTGTTCTGTTCTACTGTGGTAATATCGTCTGATACCATCAAAACAGAATTAGTTTAAAGAAAGTACTGATATTAGCATTACTGTAATTGTCACGTTAACACTTGTCTGTGAACTTACCGTACTCGATGCCGCTCAGTAAGAAGATCAGTCCTATAGTGAAGAAGGTCAGTCTCCTCTTGCGTCTATAGTCCATTTTAGCCTCTTAACACGATTTATAACTTATCGCAGCGAATTTGACCCATTTTATCATCGCAGCACGTAATGATCAGGACACTGCGACCAATTACTTCAGCTCCCTGCATACTGCATACTAGGGAAGAGCACACTTCAGGACTGAAGATCAACCACACAGGGCTGAGCGTCGCTGTAATGTAAATCAGAGAGTTAACACTAACTTACTCTCATAATTCAGCAGAACATCGCATGTCAGTTATGATGAAATCACTACCGTGCATTATTCGAACGCAGTGATTTAATAACAGTAGTAGCCGCAGCAACTGATGCACCTTACGAACATCTCTTGCGTCACTTCCGGTTGGTATTGTAAATTCGACCTACTGCTAAATTATCTAGAAAAGTACGCCCACACAATTAACAGCCCGAATCTCACCTTTTTAAAAATATTAAAATATTATAAACATAATCATGGCATGAAAAAAAGGGGGGTTTTGAACACAAAAATGTCCGTACTCCTTCAATAAAAGTCTTTTTAAAATCTGTTAAACTGATATTCAATGTATGGCACTGAAATTAATTTGAAATAATCTTTTAATGCCAAAAAACTACTATCAATTCACATTCTTTGTTATTTTCTAGCAACAAACATTTAATAAATTAAATAATAATATATAATATACATGTAGATATATATATATATATATATATATATATATATATATATATATATATATATTATTTCATTATTTATATTTATACAATTTTATTATTTTAAAAAGTAAAATTTATGATTTTTATATATATATATATATATATATACATACACACATACACTATTTTAAAATGTAATATACTATTACACTTAAATAATTTTACATATCTAAATATATATTTTAAAATCAAAATATAATATAATTTGCATACATATATGTATATATATTAAAGTACAGAAAAAGTAAAATTATTTGTTTTTATATATATATATATATAAATAATTTATTTTAATATTGTTTAATTTGTTAAATGTCTATTGCTAGAAAATAACAAATAAGGGTTTTAAAGTGTATTTTGACATTCAATGTTAATCAAGTATCTCCTTTCAAAAAATATTTCGAACTCTAATGTGAAATTCTCTTTTTTACCTCTGTATAAAGACAACCAAGGGTTAAATATTTTATTCAGCCCCTCATCTGACTGAAACATCTGTCTTATGATTTCCATTACGGGCCTCTCGGTGCAAACTGTGTCACACACTGATGCTTTTATTTCCTTTAAATTGCATTAAACTGCATTTCTATCTGTGTTGGGACGTCATTTAATTCTCAAGGCCCAGGATGCAGTTCTTTAGACTTTTGTTTTAGGCAATTTCTCATTTACTGATAAACAGTTTAAAAGAAAACAAAGGTACAAAATCTTATATGTATCTCAATGTGATTCCATAGGGATTGGATTAAAACGTTTGGCCAACACATGGAATGGGAAAACAGTTCATCAAATGTTTTGAACATAACCAAAATGTTTTTTTACGCAATTTCCCACAGGCCACAGTTTCCAGATATTATCAGCAATATCAGTTTCTCATCAAAAGAAAGTCATGTAAAAAAAAAAGAAGTCTCCTCAGTCCTGAAAAGTGAGAATCCCCACGGATCAGGGAACGCGATGGGAACCCCATCAGAAAGCAAGTTTCTTCATCAGCAGATAAACCCTGGAGTCCACCTCAAATCCATGCAGGTTATTGGCATCTCCCTGAAGCCGCATCAGCAGGCCTCCGTAAGACACGTACGCCGATCTGTGCACACACATTCACACACCTTTATATTCATGTACTGCATTCACAATGAGTAATTTACCATTAAAACGAGCATTCGAGCAGAGCGACTGAAATTCATGAATGTCAAAAAGCTCAAACGCACTCACAGTCGTGTGGCGGCTTCTGTTGAGGTTTCGTCGCCTTCGATCCTGTAAACCTTTCCATACATGACATAATCAAACTGATCAGCCCTGCAAAGGAACAATAAACACCAGATATTATCATTAAAATAACTGTTTTCAATGTGTGTAGCAGTAATGTGATCCAAGCTTTCGGTCTCAAGCCAAAGTTTAAATCCAGTCTGGCTAGTGCGCTAACGCATTAGATCAGTAGACGGAGTGATGATGATCTTTAGTGGCTGTTTGAACACATTCGACCACATGACCGTTAACACAATAACCAATCCGGTCTAATGTGTGTTCAACTCCCTCGGGAAGTGGTGGAAAGTGGACAAGCTCAAAACTTTCAGACCCCGTTGGCGTGTATTTAGCTTCGTCTACTTGTGATCCGATTGACTAAAACGCATCTTAACACCACCTGTAAACAAAGCCTCTGATGATGCGTTTACTGGCGCGAGGGCGGGGCAACCTGTCAATCACATCAGATCCACCAATAGCAAACCACAACCATCCAATCAATTCCCCACAGACACAATCAAGCCCCACCCACATTTGTTCTTGTTCGTGTGCCGTTTCACTGGGATTTACGTCACAACAGGGTAAAATACACTTCTCATATTGCATTTATAACCAATAAATGTTGCTTTAGTGATTTTTTTAGTTTCATATTTGATATCATAACCACATGATTACCTAGACGGTCTGTCATCTTGAGGGTTGTATTCTCCGTCATCCGGCGTCCCGTCCTCATACAGTGTGCTGGCGATCACCAATCTGAACTTGTCACCTGAGAAAAGGGGACATATATGTAACGGTTCAAATTACTCACAGTTCGGTTTGTATCACTGTTTTACGGTCACGGTTTCGCTACGGCACAGGCAACAGCCCCAATTAACACAATAGAGCAAAGATACAAATGAAATAAAGTGTTTTTCGGGTTTTGTCTGGTAGGTCCAACATTAGTTTTCAGGTACAGAAATTGAATAAAGTGATCAGATGTAAAATAACATTAATTTAACTGTATAAATTAAAGATGAATCCTTATTCAAGTTACAAAAGCTATTCAATCAAGAGCTGTAAGTGATTTCCTGGTCTTTTGTTGTTGTTTGATTATTATTAAAAACACGCAGCAGGAATATTAGGCTACTGTCACTTTAAAAGTGACATATCATGAAAATCTGACTTTTTCCGTGTTTAAGTGCTATATGATCGGGTCCCCGGCGCATCTACCAACCCAGAAAACATGAAAAGTGAAACCCAGGAAGATTCTTTTGGTAAGCCTTTCTCTGCAAGCATGTGAAAAATAAGCCGATCAGATTTTGCTCCTCTTCGTAGGAAGAGGATCTTATTATAATATTACTGCCCCTTAAAGGGCCCCTATTATGGATTTTTGAAAATTACCTTTCATGTAGTGTGTAACAGCTCTAAGTGAATGAAAACATCCTGCAAAGTTTTAAATCTGAAAGTGCACCGTATATAAAGTTATTGTCTTTCAAAAGTAAGAGTCGACTCTGTGTCAATGAAATTCATCGTTTTTCAAACAAGTCATAAGCCGTTTCGTTTTGACGTCAAGACGAAACATTAGTACATTGCCCGCCCACTTAATGCACACGCAGACACCAGGGAAAACTTCCACCTCATGTCCAGAAGACGCTGTGCTCTACAATGTGAAGGTAAAGCCAGTTTTTTTCCACTACCCAAGGACGAGCATGTGAAGAATCAGTGGTTAAAGTTCATCTTCAACACGATATCTCAGCAGTATAATCCTAAATAATTATATTTATTTTACTGACGCCTGCTTCTCAAATATTGGATTTCAATGCAGGATTCGCAAACGGCTTACTCTTGAAAGATGGTGTTCAAAATACTTAGTATTGTGTAAGTCTCCTGCTAACTGGCTAACTCATGTTACTGTCTTACTGAAATACTTCTGCTAATCAGCTGTGGCTCACTATTACCTAAAACTGTGTATTAATGCAGATTGTCTGTCGTTCTCACTACTTTGAGGAAAGATTTGTTTTATCAACGTTTATGTTACATCACTCATTCACGTTAGAGCTCGGCTAATGTATTGCATACATGCACTGTTATTGATACTTTCCACGTGTTCACCGTAATATATTAGAAAAATACTCTGTAAATAAATAAGTACCAGTAAAATAATCAGTTTGTTGATGGACATGCACTTGTTAATGCTGATGGTGAGGAATTAAAGTTGCAACATCCCATAATGTTCCTCAAACTGGATAGTGTATCACTTGAGAAACATTGAGTCCTGCTCGAGCTGCCTTGCGATGGAGATTCAGGTTGAATAACTAATTCTTCCAGTGTTTCATCATCGGACACACGCTCGCATTGATATGGTAAAATCGACGTCATTGTTCGCTATTAGTTTACGATGAAGGAAGCCTCAGGACATGCAGAGCTGACGTTGTTATGGCAATGGGTGTTTTTGTTTTCGACGGTTAACCAATGACAACAGACTGAGCTATCTGGCCAAACACAACAGACTGAGCTGTCTGGCCAAACACAACAGACTGAGCTGTCTGGCCAAACACAACAGACTGAGCTGTCTGGCCAAACACAACAGACTGAGCTGTCTGGCCAATCACAACAGACTGAGCTGTCTGGCCAATCACAACAGACTGAGCTGTCTGGCCAATCACAACAGACTGAGCTGTCTGGCCAATCACAACAGACTGAGCTGTCTGGCCAATCACAACAGACTGAGCTGTCTGGCCAATCACAACAGACTGAGCTGTCTGGCCAATCACAACAGACTGAGCTGTCTGGCCAATCACAACAGACTGAGCTGTCTGGCCAATCACAACAGACTGAGCGGTCTGGCCAATGACAACAGACTGAGCTGTCTGGCCAAACACAACAGACTGAGCTGTCTGGCCAATGACAACAGACTGAGCTGTCTGGCCAATCACAACAGACTGAGCTGTCTGGCTGGGCGATATGGCCAAAAAAAATTATCACGATATTTTTTTTATATCAGTCGATATCGATAATTATCACGATAAATGTCAAATCTTTGTTTCTTTCAAATTTAAAGGCCGATTTTCGCTCCTAAGGGAAAGTTGTAGAAACCAGAGCGTTAATTGTGGTTTTAAACTACTCTTTATTGTGAGAACATATCATGACAAACACTTACCGAGCAGGTGAACATTACACAAATCTGAGGTAGAACATTCAAACATTTGTCGTTTTTCCTTAAGAAAATAAATATTTGAATAGAAAAATATATTTCTTAGTTTCTGCATGTGCTAATGGGGGATATTGTTTCAAGTCTTGAAACAGGTTTGTGTTGCCAAACTTTGATGGGATGTATCTTCAGCACAGTTTGCAGTGCAGGCTGCAATATTAATATTACATGTTTTGTCTCAAAATGCATATTTGACAGTGAGTTGACAGTAAATCTACATCCTAACTCAAGCTAATACTATGTAAATTTATGTTCATTAACAAAAACAGGTTACATTTTTGTGGACTGTTTGAGTTTTATTAAAATTAACCATTGGTCATCCAGTATCATGCATTTAGATCATGATAACCACAGATAAAACCAGGCATAGCCTATAGCACATCACTATCATGGCAAAGTGTAACTTTATGGTTTCCATGGTATTTGTATGAAAAACAGTAGCCTAAATAGATTATTAAATACTGTAATTATATTCCATTAGTCATTTAATACATTGTCTACATTCGTAATATAATGCAATTCAATATGTGTATCCTACATTTCATGGTGCAGTTATTACAGGCTAAAGTTACAGTAAATCCATGGTAAATCGATTCAGTATCAATTCAGATTCTGACTGTATCATTTCACACAGTGTTTCTCCTGTTTGTCCGCGCCGTTTCATCTGCCTTTCAACTGGTTTAAATCACTGAGACATTTGTGTTCTTCGCTGAATTCAAACGCTTCTCACTGGATCTCGAGACAGAGACCGATCAGAGTAAACGCGTCTGCTCTCGTGAGCTCGCGCTGTGCTGCTGTTTGGACTTTGAGCCGAGCGGATAAATGCTCCGTGTGGCGCGCGGTTCAAATGAGTTTCGTTCCGCTTTTGGCGCATAAACATTATCGAACATTTATCGAACTCTTGATATCATTTTATCGAGAAAAATCATATCGCGATAATTATCGTTATCGATTTATCGCCCAGCCCTACTGAGCTGTCTGGCCAATGACAACAGACTGAGCGGTCTGTCCAATGACAACAGACTGAGCTGTCTGTCCAATGACAACAGACTGAGCTGTCTGTCCAATGACAACAGACTGAGCTGTCTGTCCAATGACAACAGACTGAGCTGTCTGTCCAATGACAACAGACTGAGCTGTCTGGCCAATGACAACAGACTGAGCTGTCTGTCCAATGACAACAGACTGAGCTGTCTGTCCAATGACAACAGACTGAGCTGTCTGTCCTATGACAACAGACTGAGCTGTCTGTCCAATGACAACAGACTGAGCTGTCTGTCCAATCACAACAGACTGAGCTGTCTGTCCAATCACAACAGCCTGAGCTTTCTGGCGAATCACAACAGCCTGAGCTGTCTGTCCAATGACAACAGCCTGAGCTGTCTGTCCAATGACAACAGCCTGAGCTGTCTGTCCAATGACAACAGCCTGAGCTGTCTGTCCAATGACAACAGCCTGAGCTGTCTGTCCAATGACAACAGCCTGAGCTGTCTGTCCAATCACAACAGACTGAGCTGTCTGTCCAATCACAACAGACTGAGCTGTCTGTCCAATGACAACAGACTGAGCTGTCTGTCCAATCACAACAGACTGAGCTTTCTGGCGAATCACAACAGACTGAGCGGTCTGGCCAATGACAACAGACTGAGCGGTCTGGCCAATGACAACAGACTGAGCTGTCTGGCCAATGACAACAGACTGAGCTGTCTGGCCAATGACAACAGACTGAGCTGTCTGGCCAATGACCACAGACTGAGCTGTCTGGCCAATGACCACAGACTGAGCTGTCTGGCCAATGACCACAGACTGAGCTGTCTGGCCAATGACCACAGACTGAGCTGTCTGGCCAATGACCACAGACTGAGCTGTCTGGCCAATGACCACAGACTGAGCTGTCTGGCCAATGACCACAGACTGAGCTGTCTGGCCAATGACCACAGACTGAGCTGTCTGGCCAATGACCACAGACTGAGCTGTCTGGCCAATCACAACAGACTGAGCTGTCTGGCCAATCACAACAGACTGAGCTGTCTGGCCAATCACAACAGACTGAGCTGTCTGGCCAATCACAACAGACTGAGCTGTCTGGCCAATCACAACAGACTGAGCTGTCTGGCCAATCACAACAGACTGAGCTGTCTGGCCAATCACAACAGACTGAGCTGTCTGGCCAATCACAACAGACTGAGCTGTCTGGCCAATCACAACAGACTGAGCTGTCTGGCCAATCACAACAGACTGAGCTGTCTGGCCAATCACAACAGACTGAGCTGTCTGGCCAATCACAACAGACTGAGCTGTCTGGCCAATCACAACAGACTGAGCTGTCTGGCCAATCACAACAGACTGAGCTGTCTGGCCAATGACAACAGACTGAGCTGTCTGGCCAATGACAACAGACTGAGCTGTCTGGCCAATGACAACAGACTGAGCTGTCTGGCCAATGACAACAGACTGACCTGTCTGGCCAATCACAACAGACTGACCTGTCTGGCCAATCACAACAGACTGAGCTGTCTGGCCAATCACAACAGACTGTCTGGCCAATCACAACAGACTGAGCTGTCTGGCCAATCACAACAGACTGAGCTGTCTGGCCAATGACAACAGACTGAGCTGTCTGGCCAATGACAACAGACTGAGCTGTCTGGCGAATTACAACAGACTGAGCTGTCTGGCCAATCACAACAGACTGAGCTGTCTGGCCAATCACAACAGACTGAGCTGTCTGGCCAGTCTGGCCAATCACAACAGACTGAGCTGTCTGGCCAGTCTGGCCAATCACAACAGACTGAGCTGTCTGGCCAGTCTGGCCAATCACAACAGACTGAGCTGTCTGGCCAATCACAACAGACTGAGCTGTCTGGCCAATCACAACAGACTGAGCTGTCTGGCGAATCACAACAGACTGAGCTGTCTGGCCAATGACAACAGACTGAGCGGTCTGGCCAATGACAACAGACTGAGCTGTCTGGCCAATCACAACAGACTGAGCTGTCTGGCCAATTACAACAGACTGAGCTGTCTGGGGAATTACAACAGACTGAGCTGTCTGGCCAATCACAACAGACTGAGCGGTCTGGCCAATGACAACAGACTGAGCTGTCTGGCGAATTACAACAGACTGAGCTGTCTGGCCAATCACAACAGACTGAGCTGTCTGGCCAATCACAACAGACTGAGCTGTCTGGCTGTCTGGCCAATCACAACAGACTGAGCTGTCTGGCCAATCACAACAGACTGAGCTGTCTGGCCAATCACAACAGACTGAGCTGTCTGGCCAATCACAACAGACTGAGCGGTCTGGCCAATGACAACAGACTGAGCTGTCTGGCGAATTACAACAGACTGAGCTGTCTGGCCAATCAGAGCAGAGTCGCTCACGGAAAGGAGGGATTTAGAGGGATTAAATCATCTGACGAGTCGTTTGAGAATCATTGAAAATCTGATGATGTGCAAATGTATATTATGAGGAATTTTAACAGTTTTTCTTTTTTTTACCTTTGATGCATGTAAACATGTTGTAGGAGACTCCACAACAACATTAGAAAACTTTAAAATAGCATAATGGGGCACTTTAATCTGCATGTTTCCAAAGCAAAGCATGCAAACTGATCTGTCGTTGCTGCACAGACGAGCACTGAACACTAAAAACTGACCAAAAAATGTCACAGTTGTCTTATTTAGACCTCAGGGAACTGTGTCAACTTTTGTAAAAGTTAAACATGACGGCACATGCAAGTTGATGAGATGATTCAGTGTAACTCCACAACAACTATATAAATATATATCCACTAACCATTCAGAAACGTCCAGGTGCGTCTAAAAGTTGAACCTTTTCCTGAGTCTCTCCGTAAAGCTGCACTCGCTACTGGTTATTTATCAGATTAAGATTATTCGTGTGTTTTGTTATTGTATCTGAAGCTCGTGTACAGGATCGGCTCTCTTCTGATCGGGCGGAGGAGCAGCTCATTTGCATTTAAAGGGACACGTACACAAACGGCATGATTCTCCTCACACCCAAAAAGGGGCACATTTGACAAGCTATAATAAATGATCTGGGGGTATTTTGAGCTGAAACGACACAGACACATTTTGGGGACACTAGATTTATAATAAGTCATGTGAAAAGGGGCATAATATGACAGCTTTATGACCTGATGCACGGATCCAGTACACTCATACCGTTACACACGCGTTGTCTTTCTCGACTGTTCACTTCATGTCTGCTAGGATACTCACCAAGATGGGCATGTTGACATCATTTGTGTGTAAATTTGTCCAAGCACAAAACTTGAAAGAGAAGTCAATACTTGTGCGCTTTCTGAGATGTGTGAGTTATGACAGCCACTGTGAAAATGATTATATTTCCAAAAAACAATTGGTGTCAAAAATTAACTTTATAAATATATTTAGAAGTTAATGCAAAACCTGCCTTATGTGCAATTTAAAGTACCTTTTTTTATTTGAGTGTTTATTAGACCTAAAATTAAATAGCAACTGTATTATTAATTAGGGCTCTGTTGTTAATTGTAAACTTTAACATTATTGTAATGTGTAATTAAGGGCTCCCTATATAGTTTACAGCATTAGCAAAAAAAAAAAAAAAAAATCTTATAGAAAATTAATTATAATAGAATTTAATTAAACACAGAGACACATAGTTTAATAAAAATAAATAAAAAAAGAAGCAATTTTGTGATTAGTTTTCTCCCCACACCCCCGCTGTACCGAACCCGTACCAAACCGTGACTTCAATACTGAGGTATGTATCGAATTATCATGTTTGTGTACGTTACACCCCTAAATATATATATAATATTGAAATGACAACTGAACATCAATGACTTACCGAGATCGACAGGATAAATCTGGATGTTCACATCAAGGATCAGGTCCATTTTGAAAGACTCACTTTCACAGTGAAGACGAGATACTAATAACAACAAAACACATTTTTTTAATATTTTGATGTCATAGGTTGCTGGTGTATTTGGACAACATTGAGTTTGATTTAAAAGTACTTTAGACATTCTTCAGGAACTTTGCAACTAAATGTCAATTAGCAGTCATTTGCGTATTAGTAGAGTATTAGGTTTGGGTTAATAGTGCAAGTAGTCTACTAATACTCTAATGAGAGTTAGCGGACATGTATTTCCAAACGTTACTTATAGTCAGTAGAGTGTCTTAGACCATCGAAATAAAGTGTAACCAAATATTGTTCTGGCATGGAAGGTCTTTTGTAGTGGATATAACAGTATTATATGATATAGCAGTATTATAGAGCATGCTATGTTTTTATTTAGTTGTCGTCTTCCCAATATCCATTATTAAAGTAGCATTAACATTCAAATAAATATTAAGTAAAAGGTTACATTTTTTGTTATTTAGTTGTACTTAATTTTAAACTTTTAGTTTTAATGTTGAATGCTCAGTATCAATTATTACTGTAGCATTTACATAAGAGAGTGTTTACATTAACACATAAACTAAAATAGTCATTTTAATTTATTAATGGATTTTTTTTAATTTTACACTCACTGTCAAAAGCTTGGAATAATTCAGATTTTTTAATTTTTTTTTAAAAAGCATCTTCTGCTCACCAAGGCATCATTTATTTGCTCAAATATATAGTGAAAACAGTAATATTGTGAAATATTACTCAATAAGGATACATTGGATTGATAAAAACTCATTCCAAACTTTTGGCCACCAGTGTAAAGTAAATACTAGGTTATTATAAATAAATTATATGGTGGGACGAAAGAAAATAGTATTTCTTAAAGTAGTAAACATTAAATTCATATTCTCACCTCTGTCAAACTTTTTCCCATCAGGATCAATATCCTTCACATCAAATATGTCCTCAAACAGAATCCCAGCCATCTGTCCTCAAACTGGCGATGTATTATCCTGGTCAAACAAAACAAGGAGAGCAATATTTAACACGTGACTATAAAATATGAATGAATTACATGTTGAGGTTTCATAAAGCCTCGTACTAACACTCTCGTTAGTATCAATTATATTATACATAGCGTTTTAAATCAACGCTTTTCTGCAACTATGACATACTTTTTTCCAGATATAGTGTGCGTGATACCGTTCCAGTTAAAAATGTGAGAGAGCAACTGTATAAATAAACAACTCTCTTCTCATTCAACACAAATATGAAACATGCCGCGAAACAACGTGCTTCACCTCCGGCCACGTGACTTACTACTGCATCCGGTTCATGCCGCGAATTTACTAGTTTACTACGATTAAATATATATAAATATAATTAATATAAATATATATTTTACTTTGCTCTAAAATATAAATGTCCCACCGTAGTAGTAAATTACACAGTCGTAGTAAAAAATATTGTTTTACATAAATTGAAAAGAAGGCTTCCACGACATAAAATAATTCTAAAAAAGCATGCCATTGTTGATTATAAAGATTCAATTCCCAAAGAAACAAACTAGTCATATTCATTTATTGGAAGAAAAAAAAAATACTCTCAAGCCAAAGGGATCATCGATTAAAATACAAAAGACTTAATTTTATCACAAGCAAAACTACAAAAAATGTATGACACTGATTTCCGGCAACTGTATTTTCGTTGCTGTTGTTATGGTTAGGAGAAAGCGTCTTCCTCATGGTTACCGCCGTAGTTAGCCAAACAGCTTCTGTTTATCCCGCGGAAATCATCTTTTATAGTATATATTTCTCGACAGTTTTGACATAAAACAAATCAGATATGTTGAGCGACGGTTGAACATTAAAATATTCTTAATAAGGTGAGTTCGGTTATACTCAGACAGTAAACAGGCTATCAAACAAGCTAGCTAACTTATCTGTATGGGTTATAACTTACGTTACATATGTGTATTCTGCTCATTATTATATACCTAAAAATATGTGTAGTGTTTTCAGCAGCATAAATAAGTCGGTTTATTCTGCGTTTGTTTTGCATTGGACTGAAGATAGGTAAACATTTCTC
>NW_027508720.1:1682500-1792500 GCF_051911475.1 Siphateles boraxobius | reverse complement strand
ACAGGCGTCGAGTCGTCTCTTCACAGGCGTTGAGTCGTTTCTTCACAGGCGTCGAGTCGTCTCTTCACAGGCGTTGAGTCGTTTCTTCACAGGCGTCGAGTCGTCTCTTCACAGGCGTCGAGTCGTCTCTTCACAGGCGTTGAGTCGTTTCTTCACAGGCGTCGAGTCGTCTCTTCACAGGCGTCGAGTCGTCTCTTCACAGGCGTTGAGTCGTTTCTTCACAGGCGTCGAGTCGTCTCTTCACAGGCGTCGAGTCGTCTCTTCACAGGCGTTGGGGCATCTGAAGTCTCCGTGAGAGGCTTGATACAAACTGGAGCTGACGAACGCTATTTACCTCGGGACTAGCGTCCCGAGATAACAGCAGAAAGGCAGATGGGAAATAATTAGCATAGCTGATGTTCATAATGTTAATGCATTCGAACTTATTCAGCAGTAGTATAAAAGGTAAGCATTATGTGAATGCTTGGTTAAAGAGATGCGTCTTTAATCTAGTTTTAAACTGGGACAGCGAGTCTGAGTCTCGAACAATATCAGGAAGGCTATTCCAGAGTTTAGGAGCTAAATGCGAGAACGCCCTCCCTCCTTTAGTGGACTTCGATATCCTAGGAATGACCAGAAGCCTCGAATTTAGTGATCTTAAAGAGCGCGATGGATTGTAGGGCGATAGAAGGTCTGTTAAATACACAGGAGCTAAACCATTTAGGGCTTTATAGGTCAGTAGGAATACTTTGTAATTGATATAGAACTTAATAGGTAACCAGTGTAGAGATGATAAAATAGGTCTTATATGATCATATTTTCTTGACCTAGTAAGAAATCTAGCAGCTGCATTTTGCACTAACTGTAGCTTGTTTAATGAGGATGCAGGACAGCCAGCTAATAAAGCATTACAGTAATCTATTCTCGATGTCATGAATGCATGAACTAACTTTTCTGCATCAGAAACAGATAGCATGTTACGTAGCTTAGCAATGTTTCTAAGGTGGAAAAAGGCTGTTCTTGTAACAAATGAAATATGATTTTCGAAAGTCAAGTTGCGGTCTAGTATAACACCCAGGTCTTTTACTGTAGTGGATAAAGTAACAGGACATCCTTCTAAATTAAAGTTGTATTGTAAGGGATTTTGTGGGTAGTTTTTTGGACCAATAAGTAATACCTCCTTTTTATCTGAATTTAATAGCAGGAAATTACATGTCATCAATCATTTTATATCATTTAGACACTCTGTCAAGTTAGATAAGTTAGTGTTTTCATCTGGTCGTGATGAGATATATAATTGAGTGTCATCAGCATAACAGTGGAAATTAATTCCATGTTTTCTTATAATATTACCAAGTGGCAGCATGTATATTGAGAATAGCAGAGGGTCTAACACCGATCCTTGCGGCACTCCATAGTCTACTGACTTTATCTTTGATTTTTCCCCATTTTAACAGACAAAATGATAATGGTCTGATAAGTACGATCTAAACCAGCTTAATGCCTGTCCCTGAACACCAGTGTAGGTTTGTAGTCGTTCCAAGAGTATTTTATGATCGATAGTGTCGAACGCAGCGCTAAGATCGAGTAGAACTAGTATTGAGATACAGCCTTGGTCAGAAGATAAAAGTAAATCATTTGTAATTTTGACTAGCGCAGTTTCTGTGCTATGATGCGGTCTGAATCCCGACTGAAATTTTTCATAGATATCATTTTCTTGCAAGAAAGAGCACAATTGAGCGGACACAATTTTTTCTAGTATTTTAGACATAAATGGAAGATTTGAAATGGGTCTGTAATTTGCTAAGTTATTTGGATCTAATTGCGGTTTCTTAATGAGAGGTTTTATTACTGCCAGCTTGAATATTTTTGGAACATGACCTAAAGATAAAGACGAGTTAATAATATTAAGAAGAGGCTCTTCGACTACAGGTAACACTTATTTCAGTAGTTTAGTGGGTATTGGGTTTAGATGCAATGATAAGTTTATTTAGCTCTTCCTGTCCTATAGTTGTAAAGCGGTGTAGTTGTTCTTGAGGGGCCATAATTGAGGCTGAATCATAATCATAACATTTACAATTGTGTTTCGGATGCTGTCTATTTTCTCTTCGAAGTAATTCATAAAATCATTACTACTATATTGTAATGGAATATTTTGCTCTGGTGATGTCTGTTTATTTGTTAGTCTAGCCACGGTGTTAAATAAAAACCTTGGATTATTTTGGTTATTTTCTATTAGTTTGCGGAGATGCTCAGCCCTGGCTGCTTTTAGAGCCTTTTTATAACGTGACATACTGTCTTTCCACGCGATTCTAAAGACCTCTAAATTAGTTTGTTTCCATTTACGCTCTAAGTTACGAGTTTCTCTCTTGATAACATGCGTAGCACTGTTGTTCCATGGTGCTTTAGTTTTCTCTCTAACCTTTTTTAATCTAATTGGTGCAACAATTTCTAATGTACTAGAGAAAATGGTGCTCAAACTGCTAGTGATTTCCTCTAGTTCATCTGTTTGTATGGGTTCACTGAGCAGCTGAGATAGATCAGGTAAGCTATTTGAGAATCTATCTATAGTGGTTGGAAGGATTGTTCTGCCTGGTCGATAACGTGGCGCAACATGACAAATTTCATCAGTACGTATTATGCAAGTTACCATGTAATGATCAGTGAGATCTTCACTTTGCGGTATAATATTTATATCGGTTGGATTGGTTCCATATGATATAATTAAATCTAGTGTATGATTTAGATGATGAGTGGGACCACTGACGTTTTGCGTGACCCCAAAGGAGTTTAATAAATCTGTAAACGCAGCCCCTAACGCATCGTTTGTATTATCTACGTATGTTAAAATCTCCAACAATTATTGCTTTATCGACATTGACCAATAGATCTGAGAGAAAGTCTGCAAACTCTTTTAGGAAATCAGCATATGGCCCTGGAGGTCTATATACGGTAGCCAAGGCTAGAGATAATATGGATTTGTTTCTTACATCTAAGAGCGTAACATTTAGCACAAGTACTTCAAACGAATTAAACCTGTGACCTGTTTTCTGAGTAACATTAAGAATATCTCTATATATTGTTGCAACACCGCCGCCACGACCGATCAGACGGGGCTCATGCTTATAACAGTATCCTGGTGGAGTAGACTCATTTAGACCGAAATAATCATTTGGTTTAAGCCAGGTTTCAGTAAGGCAAAGTACATCGAAACTATTATCTGTGACCATTTAATTTACAATAACCGCCTTAGGTGTGAGCGATCTAATGTTTAGAAGACCTAGCTTTAGAAATTGTTTTTGTTCACTGATATTTAGACCTCATTGAACCTTATCGAGTATCCCTTTTTGTAATCTCATGGCAACTGCTTCTGTATGTGGAAAGCAGAAGTGTTGTATATTGTGAACGATTTGAAGATGCATTTAACAGTGTTTTACAGGTCAATACAACAGTTGTGTTAAATGCACAAAGGTATCTGATAATGAAGGTAATATGAAGATAAATCAGTGTTTTGCTGGTCATGTGATCTTAACCATGGCGGCCAACATGTGGACATACCATTTTATTGAATAAAGGTGTTCTAGACTACTTGTATGACTAATTACCTTCATCTCACTTAAAACTTATATTTACTAATAATTCCATAAGAAGTGTCATAAAATGCTGTTTCAATAACCATGAAAATTATATTATTAGAATAAGTTTTAATAGAGTATATAATGCAGTGAATTGAACAAGAGTGACATTTATATGTTTTGAACTTTCAATTCATCAAAGCATTCTGAAAAAAATGTATCACAGATTCCATAAAGATATTAAGCAGAACAAGATGCAGTATTGGTGAACATGAGAGAGTGTGTTCAATGCATTTTTTAATGGCATTTCCTTTAACTATGAAGCAATAATGAAAACAAATATGTTTAGTGGAATGTTCAAATACCTGGAGATAAGTATCAGCTATATTAAAAGTGATAAATTAATGTTATGACACATCATCATCCTTAAATAGTTGGCCCTGAAACAGCCGTGAGCATTTAATAAGTAAATGTTTAAGAGCAGCTGAACAGTGCACCTTTGAATTTATATCAACCAAAGCTGCTTTACAATAAACTTGATTTTACATTAAACAATCAATTGTCTACCTCAGCTATTGATGGCTGAAACTCTGTCACAATATAGGAAAGCATGAGGATTATGATTGCATAATTATTAAATATAGTCATAAAATGCACTTGTTCTAGTGTTGTGTCAGAACAATGGGCTGTGGATTGTGAAAACAAGTCATCTGATGTTTAACATCATGATGTTTAATAAGCAAACTGATGAAAGAAAGTTGCTGACATTAATCCATCAAAATGAAAAATGACTTGTTGGCATGACTCCTTAACAGAAAGAAACCAGAACGATGGTGGAAAAGGCAACAAAGGTGAGTTATTCTGAAGCAGTTCCTAGATTGTCACTGTAGTATTGTTGGTAGAGCCCAACATGAGCTGAATTCTAATATAATATTGAATTAATTAAACTTGGCATCATTTTGTCCCTAATAATGGGATTGTTTCTGTTTTTCTGTGCAAATGAAAT
The DNA here is from genome assembly GCF_051911475.1 of Siphateles boraxobius. Lineage (NCBI taxonomy): Eukaryota > Metazoa > Chordata > Actinopteri > Cypriniformes > Leuciscidae > Siphateles > Siphateles boraxobius. Next base: position 1,787,940 of record NW_027508720.1, on the reverse strand, counting down.
TGCACCTGTCTGAAAAACTTTTTCTTTCAGAAAAAGAAAAATTCTTACAATTTACCATATTTTCTATTTGGTCAACATGATATAAATGATATAAGGATTTTCTTTTTTTTTTAATAATAATAATAATAATAATAATAATGAAGATTTTTACTTAATCTTTATCTAGTATCACAAATTACTTCATTGTCATTCATTGAATTCAAGGTGAGGAAAGCATATAGAGGAAGTAGTTTTAATCCTGAATCTCCAGTCGCGTTGTAAATCATGATAATGGGAAGTAATTCAATTTTTTATAATATCATTTTAGGTTAAATGCACTCTCATACCCTGAAATTGTTAACTCTGATGTGACTCTTTTGCCTCATGCATGACATGCACACCAACCCCTGATTTGACTTTGTGTGTTTTGTCATCCAGAAGTGATTCAGCAAATGCAGCTCCATGTGACTGAGGCAGAAAGGAAGGCCACGATCTACATGAGGAGATTCTCTAAGCTGCAGGCTGACCATCACAGCCTCATCGGCGTCACGGCCGAGCTGGTGGATTCACTGGAGGCCACAGTCCGTGGAAAGATGGCAAGCAAACAACAAGTCCCACATTACGCCCACAAATCCCCAAAAAATCTGATAATTACACTTGACAAAGCTAAAACGCTCAAGGGAATGTGGTTGATGCTTTGCAGATCTCCCCAGAGTACCTGCAGGGTGTGTGTATGCAGCTCTTCAACAGTCACATGAGACAGAGCGCTGCTCAGAGTGTAGACTTCACCAGACCCGGCACTGTGAGTCTCTGCTTTCACTGTTTCGGTGCTTTTATGAATCCTAGATGGGAATACAACTTTATATGCATTTGGCTACCAGATTGTTGGATAAAAAGTTGCAAAAACTGTTGAAAATATTAGGCTTTGTTCACACTGCAACCAAATTCAATTTGTTTTTCAAGCAAATGGCTCTTTGTTCAGTCTGTACATATTACTTAAAGCAGTAGTTCACTTTAAAATGAAAATTACCCCATGATTTACTCACCCTCAAGACATTCTAGGGTCTATAATTTTTTCAGACAATATAATCTGAGTTGTATTAAAAAACTCCCTGACACTTCTGAGCTTTATAATGGCAGTGAATTGCAACCATCAGATTGAAGCTCAAAAAAGTGCATCTATCATCATAAAAGTGCATCTATCCATGATAAAAATGCATCTATCCATCATAAAAGTGCGTATCCATGATAAAAGTGCATCTGTCCATGATAAAAGGGCATCTGTCCATGATAAAAGTGCATCTGTCCATGATAAAAGTGCATCTGTCCGTGATAAAAGTGCATCTATCCGTGATAAAAGTGCATCTATCCGTGATAAAAGTGCATATCCATGTTAAAAGTGCATCTGTCCATGATAAAAATGCATCTATCCATCATAAAAGTGCGTATCCATGATAAAAGTGCATCTGTCCATGATAAAAGTGCATCTGTCCATGATAAAAGTGCATCTATCCGTGATAAAAGTGCATCTATCCGTGATAAAAGTGCATCTATTCGTGATAAAAGTGCATATATCCATCATAAAAGTGCATATCCATGTTAAAAGTGCATCTATCCATGATAAAAGTGCATCTCTCCATGATAAAAGTGCATCGGTCCATGATAAAATGGCATCGGTCCATGATAAAAGTGCATCCATCCATGATAAAAGTGCATCTATCCATCATAAAAGTGCATCTGTCCTTGATAAAAGTGCATCTATCCATGATAAAAGTGCATCTATAAAAGTGCATCTGTCCATGATAAAAGTGCATCTGTCCATGATAAAAGTGCATCTATCCATCATAAAAGTGCATATCCATCATAAAAGTGCATCTGTCCATGATAAAAGTGCATCTATCCATCATAAAAGTGCATCTATCCATGATAAAAGTGCCTCTATCCATAATAAAACTGCATATCCATGATAAAAGTGCATTTCCATGATAAAAGTGCATCTGTCTATGATAAAAGTGCATCTATCCATCATAAAAGTGCATCTATCCATCATAAAAGTGCATATCCATGATAAAAGTGCATCTATCCATTATAAAAGTGCATCTATCCATCATAAAAGTACATCTATCCATCATAAAAGTGCATATCCATGATAAAAGTGCATCTATCATCATAAAAGTGCATATCCATGATAAAAGTGCATCTATCCATGATAAAAGTGCATCTATCCATCATAAAAGTGCATATCCATGATAAAAGTGCATATCCATGATAAAAGTGCATCTATCCATGATAAAAGTGCATCTGTCCATCATAAAAGTGCATCTGTCCATGATAAAAGTGCATCTATCCATGATAAAAGTGCATCTATCCATCATAAAAGTGCATATCCATGATAAAAGTGCATCTATCCATGATAAAAGTGCATCTGTCCATCATAAAAGTGCATCTGTCCATGATAAAAGTGCATCTGTCAATCATAAAAGTGCATCTGTCCATGATAAAAGTGCATCTATGCATGATAAAAGTGCATCTATCCATCATAAAAGTGCATCTATGCATGATAAAAGTGCATCTATGCATGATAAAAGTGCATCTATGCATGATAAAAGTGCATCTATCCATCATAAAAATGCATCTATGCATGATAAAAGTCCTCCACACTGCTCCGGGGGGTTGATAAAGGCCTTCTTAGTCAAATGATGAGTTTTTGTAAGAAAAATATTAATTTTTTGAAAACTTTATAAAGTAAAATAACTAGCCCTCAGCCAAACGGACATACGGGTTTGCCTTAAGTGTAAAGCGCAACTTATGCGAGTAATGTGACGCACTGCTGATATTAACGCTACGCCATGACGCACTACGCTACTTCCAATGTCACAACAAGTTGCGTAAGTTGTGCTTTATATGCAAGTAGACTGCGTTTGGCCGGAAGCTAGAATTTTACATGGTAAAGTGTTAAATATATATATATATATATATATATATATATATATATATATATATATATATATATATATATATATATATATATATATATATATATATATAATTTTTTTTTTTTTTTTTTTTTTCTATGAATAACACAAACTCATCATTTTGGTTCAGAAGGCCTTTATTAACCCCCCTGAGCCATGAGGAGCACTTTTATCATGGATAGATGCACTTTTATGATGGATAGATGCACTTTTATGATGGATAGATGCACTTTTATCATGGATAGATGCACTTTTATCATGGATAGATGCACTTTTATGATGGATAGATGCACTTTTATCATGGATAGATGCACTTTTATGATGGATAGATGCACTTTTATAATGGATAGATGCACTTTTATGATGGATAGATGCACTTTTATGATGGATAGATGCACTTTTATCATGGATAGATGCACTTTTATGATGGACAGATGCACTTTTATCATGGACAGATGCACTTTTATGATGGATAGATGCACTTTTATGATGGATAGATGCACTTTTATGATGGATAGATGCACTTTTATGATGGATAGATGCACTTTTATCATGGATAGATGCACTTTTATGATGGACAGATGCACTTTTATCATGGACAGATGCACTTTTATGATGGATAGATGCACTTTTATGATGGATAGATGCACTTTTATCATGGATAGATGCACTTTTATGATGGACAGATGCACTTTTATCATGGACAGATGCACTTTTATGATGGATAGATGCACTTGTATCATGGACAGATGCACTTTTATGATGGACAGATGCACTTTTATCATGGATAGATGCACTTTTATGATGGATAGATGCACTTTTATGATGGATAGATGCACTTTTATCATGGACAGATGCACTTTTATCATGGATAGATGCACTTTTATGATGGATAGATGCACTTTTATCATGGATAGATGCACTTCAATCTGTTGGTTGCAATTGACTGCCATTATGAAGCTCGGAAGCGTCAGGGTGTTTTTTTAATATAACTCAGATTATATTGTCTGAAAAAAGAAAGTCATATACACATAGGATGGCTTGAGGGTGAGTAAATCATGGGCTAATTTTCATTTTAAAGTTAACTACTGCTTTAATGATTTAAAGCTCCAGTCTGTACATTTTTAATATTTATAAATTATAATATAATTATAGCCTATTATTCATTATAGAGAATTATAGCCTTTTCTCACAGCACTTGATATAATTAAACTTATCAATTTTATGGCGGATCCAGAAAGCCGCACACTCCTCAAAACATTGTATTCATCCGCGCTGTGCCGTGCCGAGGCACAACCCACGTAAAGTTGATAATTCCGTGAATAGCTGCAATTGCAGATTTCGAAGAGAGATGGCGACAAAGAGGAAAAACTACGGACTGGAGCTCCCCAAATTCAAAATAAATATTGGCCTATGTCACGAAAAAATTGAAGACCGGAAGTACGTCTTTTAGTAGGGATACGGCTCTTCCGGTTAGCTTTTTACAATGGCGGAGTCCGATAGATACCGCTGGACCAAATCTCTCCGCAACCTGCCTAACACGGTCAAAAACTGACCAATGACGGGGCTGATTACCCCCCCAGTTATTCCAGGGAAACCGGTTTGGTATAGTATTGGCTTTAAGTCTATTCCGACCACTTTCCTAGACGTAGATGCTCTCCTTTTCAAAATGCAAACTGCAAACGAAAGTGCTGCCCCGGATAATATTCAAAGAAGGCCCCTCATCCCTCCTTATTAACCTAACCCAAGACTTGCGGAGTGTTTCGTCCTTTGGGAAAGCGTGAAAGATGAGGTATGACTGTCTACGTCCTGATGCAGAGCAACCCGGTACCAGAGAATGTCTAATATGGGGAGAACGTTCACTCAGTAAACTTCCGGCTACTGAACTGGTTGCAGTTCCACTCTGGTTCCACATGAGGGCGCTCACAGGACGAGTGCAGAATGAATGGAGGTCTATGGAGCTATACCCCTCAAAATTTGCACTTTCTTTTTATCGACAACACAGCTGACACAGGTAAATACACGCGCTAGAAGAGTTTTTGTTTTGTTGTTTTAAAAGACCACGCCGAAAATACACACACACATTCTGGTCCCGCTTCGGATGCCACGATGCCATCAAGCGGTATCTCTGGTCGTAATTAGTCCTTCACTGACCAATCAGCTTCCATTAGCAGAATGCTAGCATGTAATGGGCAACAACAACTCAACCTGTAAGAAATCGAAAGGACATAAGTACTCGTTCATTCAACTTTCGACCTATAACCCATGTTGAACTTGCAAAACCTACAATCAAATCTGAGATTTCTCAACGGCAATCGGGTGAAAGAGACAAATTTAGCCGCTAGCTCCATAGACTCCCATTCATTTTGCACTCATGGGCGATTGCCCCCAGTGGAACTCTGGTGGAACTACAACCAAAATGCGGTACAATAGGACTTAATAGGGAGTGAACAGGCTCTCCGTAGACGGGCTTTGCCGGTACACTACAACAACAGCTGCCGTTCGCCAGTAAGGTAAACATTTCTATGGTAACAGCGAGTGGGACCAGTAGACGTTGCTGCTACGCTTAGGATTGTAGGTAGTGTAGTTTTTTTTTTTCATAAGATTGCGGATAAAAATGTTTTTCTTAAAACAAGGTTGATTTCATACAAACGTATAGCTTCTACAGGAGCGAAAACCTTCGTTTCACAACCTCATAGCTTGTGGTCCGTCTACCTCGGATGGTTTAGACATTATGGCTGATAATCGAAATCCTTATCGAGAAATACTGTTGACCGGAAGTTCTGTATCCCTACTCCAGGAAGTGTGACATAGGCCTAGAAATCATATTGTACCTAAAATCAGCTCATTCTAGCTATTTCAATTATATTCATGACATTTAAGCACATATTTTCCTTAAAAATTGTCATTACCATAATGCATATAAATGTAAATCTCATTACCGTAATGCAAATTTTAAATATGTGATTGTGTTATTATTACCCATTTTCATTTAAAATAAAAATATTATTTTAATATATATAAAATATTATTTTTCATACAGCAATGAATCAACATTGAGAATAATGTGAATTACAAAAAATAAAATGTCTGGATGCATTATGGTAATGATTTTTTTTACATTAATAAGAATTGGACGGGACAACTAAAAATGCTTAATTGCAATGAAGGTAGTTACAAATGCAAAATACAATTTTGTTGAGAGCAGATAAATTTTAAATCTGCTCATGTCCGTCATGACATACCTTCTGCAACTCTTTCAATCACCACAGTTATGAATTTGCACACATAACTATTTTTTTTTCATTCCATTGCACTGCTTTTCCATCGTTTTTTTTTTTTAATGTAAACATGAACTAGACAAACGTGTTTGACCGTTGTGCCTCAAGTCTTTTGTGTAAAAAAAAAAATCCATTCTCATTACCATAATGCATCCAGAAATGTTATCTTTGATATTTTATATTTTTTCAATGGTGATTCATTACCATGATAATTTTTTTAATCGGGATAAATTAATGTAGCGAACACTACAAGAATATGATTAATTTTTGTCATCACATTACAGTAATGAGAATAGGTTTTTATGTATTAAAGTAATGACAATTTGGAAGGAAATGTGCTTGATTATCTTAAATAGAATGATTAACAATTGCAAAAATGATAGAAACCCTAAAATAAGCTTAATTTTAAGTGCAATATGATTTTTCGTATCTTCCTTGACATGGTGTTCTAAAAGATGTACCTTTCATTATTATTCATTCCACTACCCCGTTTCTTACATTTAAAAAAAAAATAAATTAAAAAAAGCATATTCTGTGGTCACATTTACAGGTGTTCGGTGAATTTTCCCAGACGAAATCCAGTAATTTCAATAGTAATCCAAATGAAAGATTTCCACTCACAGATTCGCAAATGAAATTTCACTAGTGTAATCAGACAGTGTGATTCATATTTGGTGTATTACCCCAAAATCAAAATAACGATATAATCAATAATATTGTAACTAAAATAAGCTTATTTTAAAACTCTTATGACTTTAGCATTGTGACTATAGTCGAAACAATTAAGCACATTTACTTTAATTATCATTACCGTAATGCGAATTCAAAATTGACAGTTATAGATTGTGGCAATATTTGTCACTTTAATCAATGCTCGATTAAATATAAACAAGCTTTTTCATATTATTACAGGAATGATTTACCATTGAGAATAATGGTAATTCATTCGGTTTGTGTGAGTTGTCAGCTTCTATCATGATTTATTAACTTAAAGCAACTAAAGTGTTACATGACTTATGTGATAAGTATTTGTAATATTCAAAACCCGACATTTTTCACATTCAGAGCCTCTAAAGAATCGCATATCATTCCCTAACATGTTTGATAATTGACTTGCTTTTGGAGCTAGTCCTCAATCATATCTTCCTGTGTTTGTTTGTGTGTCTGACCATCTGTTCATGAAGGGATATTACTCTATGAGCCCTTATGATGATGGATATGTAAGTTGCTGAATGTTTCATCGTCGTGCTTCCTGTCGTCCTGGTCTCGCCTGCGTAACCATTAGCCCTGCCTGTCTTCTTCCTCCTTTGTATTTCGTCCCAAAGCCTTCTAGTTCATCTAGTTCCCATTAGACCGCCTTAGTGTCATGGGACGCGCATTCTTGTTCAGTCTAAGAATGATCCACTTTGTCCAGAAGGCATGTGCATTGTTGCTGAATCTCAAAGAAAGCACATAATACTGATTACTTTGAAGATTGCTTAGTATTTTTGTTTCGCTTGTTTGTCTCTAGTTCCCCAGAGTGGACAGCAATTCTATATATTGCAGGTCATATCATAAAAAAAAAAATTTCCTTTTCCCTTTTGATATAATCTGTGACTTCCGAGCATCAGATAAACAAATCTCATGTTCGCCTAGGTTTTGTCAACAGTGCCAGTTTTTGTGCATCAGAAACTTGAGTCACCGGTTTATGTTGAAGAAGGAATGACTTTGCAAAAAATAAATACACCAAAATGTATTAACTTAATTCAACATTCTCTGAAAACAAGTCTTATTATCTTAAAAAAGTAATATCCTGTATATTTTTATAGAACAATAAGACAACAATGATTAATAAATTAAATAATTTTGTGGTTGCAAAACACCTTTAAGAAACGATTGTGCTACTTATAATGACACAATATGCCTGGTGCGTGGCATTGATCGAATATTAAGCAACATTTCAACATATAATCAGCATATTAAAATGATTTCTGAAGGATCATGTGACACTGAAGACTGGAGTAATGATGCTGAAAATACAGCTCTGACATTTACATTTTAACATATTTAAATAGTTATTTTAAATTGTACTAATATTTCACAATGGCACTGATTATACTGTATTTTGAACAAATACATGCAGCCTCGGTTAGCAAAAGAGACTTCCTCCAACCAGGATGCGCTGATTATGTGCAAACCTTCATTGTGAAATCCACATACGCAGACCGACTGCAAATATCCTAAGCAAACACTTAAGATTTGCTAAACTTGGGAATGTTCGCAAGCATAACTTTGGCTATCCGGAATGTTCTCCTCAAACCAGTTTGAAGGCAAACTTGCATGATATTAACAGCCCTCCTGAAAAGGATGTTTACATTTGACAGGGAAAGGTCCTCATGCCTCATGTACCTAAATGCAGTAAAATAAACTAATTCCAGCAATCCTTATACTCCAAATAATGCTGACTCGATCCACCTTGTCCTGGGTTTCGGTGTATCCCCCGGGCAGAGAGTCTAATTGCATCCTTAAGATGCCAGAATTTGCTCTGTTGGAAATTAGATCCCGCAGGTGCAGCGCTATAATGATCTTGGGGAATTCCTTTCACTAACACCCCGTCCTCGAACCTTCCAGCTTTGCAGACCGGTCATTTATTTGTTTCAGGTCATTCATTGCATGTACCTATAAATCCCCCCCAAACACTCCCCCCCCCCCCCCCGCACTGCATGCGGTCGCAACTGTTGTGAAACGCATGCTAGTTTATTACTGAATACTCACTTTGAGCTAGACTCTCATTGAATAACTAGCGAAAAGTTCACTAACACACACACACACAGGCATTTTGTTTTTATTTGCAAGCTGATGTATCAACAAATTATTATTTTTTTCTCCATTTAGGCATCCTCACTTCTGCGGGCATCTGTCGCACCTCAGTAAGTTGTTTTTTTACTTTGAGATTTATAAAAAGATTGGTTGAAACTAAGTGGTTTCGGGATTAATCGAGGGTATATCTGCTAAACATTTGATAAATTGATGTACATCAGGGGTTTTCACACTTTCTTTTTATGCCAGACCCCTAAATATGGTGATCCATGTGTATGGCCCCGTTTTTAAAATATTTGTTTTTTCAAGTAAAGACCCGTTTACAGTGTTTGAGAAAAATATTACGTGGAACATAAAAAAGACTATATTTTCTTCCCAGAATTAAATAATTTTCATTAACCCGAAGCAATGATCAAATATTATTACGGTGTATATATAAATATATTAAGCTGTATTATATTATAAATATTTAATATTATGTGTAAAAATCTACAGCTGTCGATAATGAAACTCATTCTTTAAATGTTTTAAATTAATTAAAATTATATCTCAATATCTCTTTACAGACCCTCATTCTTTAAATGTTTTAAACTGATTTAAATGATATCTCAAGCAGCTTGTTAATTTTGGCATCTTGTACTTTCCAAGTCAGATCATGTAAATGTAATTTTGTGAATGCAATCCAACCAGACCTTGGAAATATGATCTACTTTGCCAGCAGTAACCTGAAGAGCAAGGCCGATTTGTCATCTTTTTATTTCCTGGTCGCAGGAGGCCCAAAGACGTGCCGTTGCTGCCTTCGCTTGACTATGAAAAGCTGAAGAAAGACCTAGTGAACGGATCAGATCGACTGAAGGCTTTGCTGCTTCAAGCTTTGCGCTGGGTAACTCAGAATTACTGTTTGTAAACGAAAAACATCAGCACTTTTGCTGGCGGGATCGCAGCATCGGTCCAAGGGTTGGGAATCGGATACATGTTAAAAAATTACAATTTCAGTTCCTCTTATCGATTCCTTTGTGTGCATTTTAATATGACTTTAAACCATTCAAGGGCTATCAATTATGAATATCAATTATATCTAAGGTTGTTGGTTTTTTTTACCTTATTGGAATCGAAATTAGCAATCGATAAGAATCAGAATCGTTAAAATTCCAACGTTACCCAACCCTAATCGGTCCTGATCTATCCCATAGTTTCTGCCACAATATCAGAATTACTGCAGTTAGAGGTGTTTTCTAAGTCAAGGATCACTGTTAGTATCGCTCAAACATGATAAAATAGGTTAAAAAACAAGGAACCCAAGAAAATAATAGAGATTTTGGAGTGGGATTTTTTGACAACCACTGAAAATACCTGAGCGACCGCATAGAAACATGCTAAGAACCACTGCAGCGTGTACATGGCCAAACTTTAAGCGGTAGTTCAGTTTTGTAAGGGATATTTTGTTGTTTTATCTCCATCTTTGAGGTATTTTGTGTCCTTTGGAAAACGCATTGAGGTACACAGACTGATTTTCGCATTACATGCCAATTTTCTTGTAATTTCCATTGTTCGGCAGAGGTTGACTCGATCTCTTCATGGTGAGCAAAGAGACACAATTCTACAGGCCTTCATCAGCAATGATCTTCTGGAGCGCTACAGTACCAAACAGGTACTTAACAAACTCCTTGTCTTGTTTATGCTAACAAGCGTTTTTGTGTATATTGTATGGAAAACTGCATGAATTTTTGAATTCTAAGGTAATATTTAAAATAACTTTATTTATTGGGGCGCTGATATCATGTGTTTAGCTATTTTGACACATTGTTTCCAACACTTAACCTCCTGTATGCTGCCTCAATGCAAACACACAAAGATTATTTTTTTAATGCTAATCAATGCTCAATGTTGAACATCTCTCTTTCTGTTATGTTACTATAACTAAATAGAGTTCCACATCATTTTTTTTTAGCCCATTCTCTATATGGACTATATTTTAGGTTAGTATTAGGGATGAACGACATATCTGCCGATAAATGTTCATTTTTAATGTTATCGTTATGGGCCCAATAAGAAAATTAGGCAGATATATTAAAGCCGATAAATAATTTATTATTTCCTTCAATGGAGACACTTCAGATGCGCACTGTTCCACATGATGTTTTTGAATTGGTTGAAATATGATTGGAATCACTTCAAAAAGGAAAATATAGTTAAGTGCCACGCAAGTCTATCATATAGGCTACATAAAATTATAATGAGAACATTATAATTGTGTGCTTGGGACGTGGATTTTAAGGGTGAGACTTTTGTTTTTGTATTCAGGATCTCAAAAAATATATAATAATTTGGATTTGGATTTATCGGCCAATATATCGGTTATCGGCTTTCAAATATAAAGAATAATCGGTTATCGGTATCGGCCAAAATGTTCATATAGGTGCATCCCTAGATAGTATGCAAAATCAGTTTTGAAAATAGACCCCTTTTAATCTACCCGTTTTATATCATTCCAATGTTTTAAAATTGCATTTCGATCGAAAAGAGCTTTTGGCAGTTCAGGATGAGGACAGTTGTGAAACTGACAGTTCAAACACTCCAAAATAATTCAAATAAAATGTGTGCTGTCTGTGACCTACTTCTCTTCTAAAATGTGTAATCTCATGTATTTATGATGAATGTGGACGATCAGGTTATAGTAGTTCATGTTACTTGACTAATTTCCAATCAATCAGTCATCAAGTTCCTTGTGGGAGAATCTAGTCAGCTGTCTTTCTGTCTTTGTGCAGGCTGGAAGATAATATGTCATGTTACTAAAATCCAGAATAAATGAAATTGTCCTTTGCAAACAACAAATTGTACCAAGAGTAACTTTTAACATAACTGTGTTGTGTACTTTGCAGAAAACTGTTCTTCATCTAATAAAGTCCAAAAATGAGATTGTCAGACAGTATATGGCAAGACTCATCAATGCCTTTGCCTCATTGTGTGATGGTAAGTGAAAAAGATTTTTTTTTCTTTTTGTTCCTTAAAGCTTTAACTTTTTTGGGTTAAAAATTAACCAAAATATTTTTTTTAAGCAAGTACATAACCAGCCAGTGTTCAAAACTATCTGCTTGCCTTAGCTTAGTAATGTTTTTAATTTACGTCACATCTGTACACATAAAGAAGGAGTCTCAGCAAGTAGGCTATATTGCGTGTGAGGATGTTGGAGATTTATAGCCTTTTCTCACAGCACTTGATATTAAACTTATCAATTTGATGGCGGATCCAGAAAGGTTCAAACGACAATCACTAGTGACAACTGGAGATTCACCGGTGGTAAAATGCAAAAGACTTCGGACATCGGTGTGGCTGGAGAAAAAAAGAGACTGCAACTGGCCCATGCGAAAACAAGCATAATATCTGAAGGGCATTAAATGTAGTCACGCAAGGCTGATGTTGTTAACATTAACAATTTGAGAACAAAGTATAATTTGCACGGTTTGAAGTGATATGATAAGCGATCGTTAGATGTAATCAGCGAGATTTACTGCAATGCTTTTTTACCCTTAGTTGGTCAGAACAAAAGTGGATGTTACTGAAAATTCTTATGGTGGTCATACTTCCATAATGTATAATCTGTGATTGCGAATACAAGTATCCACACCGGCAACGACAGACAGCCACACACTCTCCTCAAAACATTGTGTTCATCAGCGCTGTGCCGTGCCGAGGCACAACCCACGTAAAGTTGATAATTCCACGAATATCTGCAATTGTAGATTTCGAACAGAGATGGCGACAAAGAGGAAAAACTACGGACTGCGGCTTTAAAGCAGTTAAGCAAACAAGGACCCAGCAATCATAAACACACATTCCTCCATCGCTCTAGGTGGCGCTATAATAAGCAAAGTTTTTATGTATCTCCAGAACTGTAGGAGCTAGAATCAAAAATCTGCCCCTGAATCATTTGAGCTTGTGGATTTCGAACTTAAAGTGTAACTTCGCCAATTTTCAATCCGCTTTGTAATGTTACAATGTTGGAAGTCTAAGTAAATGAACAATGTTTACTCGTTCTCCTTGGTACCTGGAGCAAAAGTCTAGACACTTGACTACAGATTATACTTCCACATTTTTGTATCCCCGCCCACAGACAGTTGATTTGACAGATTATTAACAGAAAACTTATTGTAAAAGTAGGTTTATCACTGAAAATAAACTGCATTATGGTAAAAATAGAACATTATGAAAACATTCATTTTTATAGTCAACATTATTGTGACTAAAAGTTTGCTAAGAAGTATTTCCTACTCAAGCAAGCCGGTATTTGACTCAGGTCAAGCGTATCCAATAGGAGCAGACTGGGGGAGTGGTCTTGGACAACAACATGCCCAGTGCATTATGGGTGTCTATTACCTATTTGGCAAAAGGGAAGACAACACCTCAAAATAGTTCACCTCAAAATGAACATTTCCTAATAATTTACTCACCCCAATGCCATCCAAGATATCCATGTCTTTCTTTCCTCAGTGGAAGAAAAAATAAGTTTTTTGAGGAAAACATTTCTGGATTTTTCTTCGAATAATGGAATTCAAATGGCAACCAGCGTTTTGAAGTCCAAATCAATGCAGTTTCAAAGGTCTTTGAAGTGCTTGAAACGGCTGTGCACGATCCCAGCTGTGGAGGAGGGTCTTATCTAGCGAAACGATAGGTCATTTAAAAAAAAAATATATATATATATATATACTTTTTAACTACAATTGTTCGGATTGAGCTGATCTGCAACGCGCCGGGAACTACGTCATCACGTTGAAAGGTCACCGTGCGAAGGAGGATAGTTCAAATTGTATTGTATGTTGAATGACATATTTATGTCTTTGTGTCATATTATTGTTTAAAATGGTCATTACATGAAACTGCATTGATTTGGACTTCAAATCGCTGGTTGCCATTTGAATTCCATTATTCGAAGAAAAATCCAGAAATGTTTTCCTCAAAAAACTTATTTTCTCTTCCACTGAGGAAAGAAAGACATGGATATCTTGGATGGCATTGGGGTGAGTAAATTATTAGGAAATTAATAATTTAAACTAATCTAACTAACTAATCTAAACTAAATAAACTAATCCTTTAAGTAATGGTCACATTTACTGTTGTTTGCTTGTTGTTTGACCGTAGAAAATTGACCTTTTTTCCCTTCAAATATAGACAAAATACATCAATGTGTTTTTTGGCCCTGGCCTGAACAGATGAAAATAATTTCTGGTTCTCAATTTTTGATTCAAAATATTTACAGTGGCAATTGTATAAATTGTCTATATACCTCTGTCTTTAGTTCTGAAACGTGTTTATTGTCGTCTTATGCCTTGTTGCACTCCCAGGGCGCGTGTATCTGTCTCAGATACCCTCTTTACTGAGGTTTCTGCTTGACTGTCTGAAGACTGAGGAGAAAGAGTCTGTAACTCGAGAAAACGTGCTTGCGGCGCTGCAGAAACTCAGCCTCAGGTATGTCATTCTGTTCATATAAATAGTAATAAAGCAAACAGACTGTAATAATATGTTTTCAGTTGTTTCTCACTTTGGAGAGGTTCAAAATTTAAAATTGTATTTTATTTATGGTAAAACTTTATTTTAATGTGTCCTTGTTACACGTTACACATGTATTTACTTTAGTAATCACTATAATTTAGGCATAATTACATGCAACTAACCGTAAGCAAAACCCTAATGCTACCCTAACCCTATAGTAAGTACACGTAGTTAATTACTGTTACTCAGTACTTAATTGTATAATTACACTTTAACGGGGACACAAACATAAAATAAAGAAGGGATTCCAGTTTTGTTCTAATTAAATGTTTTTTTCGAACAATAAAAACCTGCAACAAACTAGCAAGTAGGTTCATGGCTGTGACATAAACTAATCTTGAAGCTTGTTTCTGCCACAAAAAAAGAAGGTAATTGCGACTTTTTATATCACAATTCTGCGAGTTATAAAGCAATTCTGACTTTTTTGTTAGAAGTGTGAGATAGAAACTCTTGCCATTGCCAGTTATAAAGTTCAAGTTGCAAGATATAAACTCAGTTAGAATTGTGACATAATTGTGTATATCTCATAATTCTGCCTTGTTTCTCGCAATTTCGAGTTTATATAAACTAAGAATTGCGCAAAAATCATAATTTGCAAGAAATGAAAGCTGATATGAAAGTCAGAATTGTGATATATAAACTTTATGTTCTGCAATTTGCAAGATTATAACTTGCAATTCTGACTTTTTTTTCTCAGAATTGTGAGAAATAAACTTGCAATTGCAAGGGGAAAAAGCATTTTTGAATTTTCAGGTAAAATCCGCAGTTACCTATTTTTTAATCTGTGGCGGAAACAAGCTTCAGTACTAAACACCCAATGGCTTAAATTATTATTATTATTTTTTTTTTTACATGTATATTGTAATATTGTCAAGTCGGAGTTTCAACAGAAAATGCTTCAAGTGATTTCATGGGGTTTTTACAAAAATATATGTTATTATTCATTTTATATTATATTAAAAGCCTAAAAGCTGCTCAGTGTGTGTATGTTCTGCTGTGAGCAGGCGAGCGCAACAGTCTGCTATGATCAGAGATGGTCTGATTGGCTGGTTGGTCAAAGAGCTCCACGACTCCGACTGTCTATCCGACTACACGCTTGAATACGCCATCTCGCTCCTCATGAACCTCTGCCTGCGCACTCAAGGTGACACAATGAATTATTAATCAATGACCATAGCAAAGAAGTAAAGATGCATATAAACCATTGTGTTGCGTGTTCATCATCCTTTGTTTAGACTTTTATTTGCATTGCTTATTTTAGCAAATCAATGTTTACTTCATGTCGCTCATGTTGCAGGAAAGGAAAAGTGTGCGGGGGAGGCCAAGCACATCCTGAAAGTCCTGACGGAGCTCTTGGGACATGAGAACCATGAGGTAAATTGGTAATTGCTCATCCGTTATCCACAAACAAGGTGTGTTATTTGTGCTTGTTCTCCCCTTACAGCCTTTGTGATTACTGAAACTGAAGGCGTAAATCAGCTTAGTCCTTTTAACGTCAACCAGTTCTCAAATAAGAGGGCTTTTGTCAACTTTGGATTAAAAAGTTTGTCTTGCAAGTTTACCATGAACGATTCACTCCCTTTTTGAAACTTTAGAAGTGGAGAATCAAGCCTACGCTTTATATTATATTCAGAAATGAATTTGCTCTCCGGCCTCAAAAATTCATTGCAATATTGAAACTTAATAGTATTAATCGTATTAATTGAATGTTACAACAAAAAATATTTTATTTTTAGTTGATTCAACATTAGCTATGGTTCAAACATACTCTGTCTAATATACATTTTAGACTTTTATTTATTTTTTCAACATTTTTGACTGATTTTTGATAGTGTAATAAATACTGTAGAATAATAGAATATTAAAATACACATATAATAATAAAAATAATTGATTTTCCTTTAATATCCAGTCCAGTTCCCCCATTTAAATTCAAAATAGGCACAATTTATAAGTAAAGTCATATTGTTTTATACAATACAAATTGTTTCGAAGCAGCTTTACAGCAATAAACAGGAAAATAAATGAAAATGTCTCAAAATTCCTCAGTTATGCTCTACAGAAGACAGTAGTGTCAATCATTATTCAGCTCAGGTTAGTTGATCCAAACCAGTTGAATGACAGTGTAAATGTTGCAAAGTTCAACAATTATGAAGCAGAGTGTCATAATTGTAAAATTGTGAACAAAACTCATTTCAAGCTTTTTTGGTTTTTGAGATGTGTCTCTAAAACTTTGGCTTATAATGCATGAATGCGTCTGAGATGCCAAAGTTTCAAATGTTCATTGCATATTTGTTTTCTTGTATGTAAATATAGATTCGGTACTATGTGAATGGAGCTTTATACAGCATCCTGTCCATGCCAGAGATACGAGAGGAAGCCAAACAGATGGTACGTGTTTAATCACTGTTCATTCACAATACCCAGGCAATATAGCCTAGACTAGACTCCAAATCTTTGAGTAATAAAAATACCATTCATTATCATTACTTTAGCAATAACACTCAAACCTTTGAAAGTTAAACAGTGATGTGTGCCCATGTGTGTACATGTGCCTACATCACAAGTAAGAAGGGACATTTTCAAAAAAAATGTTTGATGGGTAAATTCCTGGTGAAAAACTGCACTACCCATCATCCTTAAGTGAAATCCACCAATCAGAAAAGTCACTGTAAAACAGATTTTTTTTTTTTTTAATTGACACTTCACTAAGCCACGCCCGAAAACCGCAACTGGCCAATCGTGTCTTAGCAACCGTAACTAGGCGCGGGAGGTCTGGCAAGCTTTCGAGCGAGTGAAACATGCCGAAGCGTTATGCGTATGGATTGTGCTAATCTGATACCCGGTATCTTAAAAGTTCGGACGGGGGAGTGGATTTTTTTTCCTTCCCGAAAATCTAAAAGCCAAGGGGAGAAATGATGTGCGTGGATCAAGCAGTGTGGGAGACCCCATTCACAACTACATGTCCACAGGATTAACAAAAACACATATTGCTTGGAAGTTGGAAATAATGACGGTTCTTTGTTCATAATGCATATATTTTAACGTAAAATAAGACGATTAAAGACAAGACGGAGGCTCACTGACATACTTTAAAATATATTTCAGCATTTCGTTAATCGACGGCCTACTAACGTTACCCCTGACTGAGTAACTTTAACCCAATCTGATCGCGGCTCACCCGGTGTTAGTGTTATTCCACAAAATGTATGGATAAACTGTTTGATATATAATTATTAGATTATTTTCACATTTCACTTACCCTGCTGTGCACGAAAATAGCGGTGTGTTTCCCATTTGAATGGTCAGCGTATGAGGCGCTGCTTGCGCTGGGACTATAGGCTTTAGCTTCAATTTGAATGAAATTATTCGCTAATCGGTTGCATATAATTTCGTGGATATATATGGCTCGAATGCATACTGCAGTCCCCTTTGTCTTGCTCTCTCAGATATTTCACATGTTCACCAAAAATTACTAATTATCTCATTGGGAATGTCTGACACCGGTGCATACACAGTGTAATAGACGTGCCAGACACGAAAGCTTGACAGGCGTAGCAACAGTAACTAGGGAGGGCGGGGCTTAGCGAAGGGTCAATTGTCCATGGTAAAAATGAATAAGAAAATCCTGCTGGAACCAAGTTTGCTAAAACAGTGAGTGGTCACTGTTGTGCTCCATAACTATACATAATACAAATAATGTGAGTATTTTGTTGTTGCGTTTAGAGTATGGAAGAGACCCTACGCTGTTACAGTAAAGAAGAAAACCCTGAACTCAACAGACAAATCGAATTCATCATCAAACTGCTTAACTCGGGTAAGACGGAAAAAAGCCGATCACCTCAAAAACGTTCACTTAAAAACAAAAAATATTTTTGAATAATATCCTGGCCACCATTTTCAGTATAATAAAGTGAACGAGGACTGGGTTATAAGCTTCAAAAAGACGTAATACACCATAAATGGATCATAAACTCTGTCCATATTGAATTGAATTGTTTATTGATCATGTGACATGGAATAAAGGATATGAGTCATTTGGACTACTTTTATAATGCTTCTTTGATGCTTTTATTTTTCACTTTCAACTATTAATGGGTTATGTTCCATGGATGTCATATGGGTTTAGAACGACATGAGGGTGAATAAATGAAGACAGATGGGTTTCCAAATTTTTTCCATTATTTCAGTGATTCTTTTGCCTTCACTCATAATTCTGTCGTACACAGCGGACATTCCCGAGCATGAACCTGAGTCGGGCGACGAAGAGGATGATGACGACGATGATGATGAGGTACAGTAATTCACTTTGATCTCGTCTTCTGAGAAAGATTATTGCTCAACGCCACTTCTGATTTATACAGGAAAGGCTATCACTGCTATTTGCATTTTATTGGTATTGGCAGTGTTCATGTGATTTACTGCTTAGTCACTTAATCTGTCTGTAATTCTTTAATCTTGTTAACAGGAAGATGTTATGGAGGCAGACCTAGATAAAGAAGAAGTCCTGCAGTCTCAGCCAAAAGAGCTCAGTGGAGAGTCTTTACTCACAACAGAGTATCTAGGGGTAAAACATCACACTACATTTATATGACGATAGAAACCAAATCCAGGCTAAGAACTTCACACACAAGGGTCTTGTTGGTCAAAGGTCAGGAGTCAGGACCCTTAAATGATAAATGTAAGTGCCTCACCGCTGTTTTTGTCATTAATTAAATCCCTCGCAAAGGAAACAACATTCAAACACATATCAGAGATCTGAAAGCAGTTACGCATCTTTAGTGACTTTACAGCTGCAATTCATAGTTCACTGCTCTAACATAAACTAAAGGCCCTGATATACTTTGAGTGTAAATAAAGAATTTAGTTCAATTAATTTCACATTTATTTGTATAGCGCTTTTCACAATACAAGTCACCTCCATTTATACAGCGCTTTTAACAATATGGACTGTTTCAAAGCAGCTTTACAGTGATAATAGGAAATTAAAGTAACAGAGATTGTTTTGGCTTTACAGCAGCTCTAGAATAAAGTTATTGTCTAGCTAAAGTTAGTTTCAAATGATGTACTTCCATCGCATCAATAATTAGTTATTAACTTGATTAATGATCAACGATCCTTAGTTATTAACTTAGGGACCGCTAACACGACACCATTCTAACAGGAAACCCTTATGCGATCCGACCGCTCATTTGCACAGAACAGTGCCTGGGGCTCGAGAACGCAAACCGTGAAATTGGTTCCAAGGTACAAGCCTTGAAAAATTTATAATACAGAATTTTTTATCGCTTCTGCGTAGCAATGTGAACCAGAATTATCCTGACAACGTTTTATCAGTACAGAGGTAATGGGAAGGAGGCCTTCACAGGGGAGAGACTAGTGGACACTTCAGGGCTGAGTTGTCATCGTGTCCAGGCGGAGGTCCTTCATCAGATCCGGATACGGCCTGGATCCTGGAGACTAATATTAGCGTAGACGCCATCCTTCTTATGATGTAACAAGTACATCAGGATTTATGGGAAGTGTTCCCGGTTCCGGCTGAACTAATCTATGCAACCTAACAATGAATAATAGAAAGTCTATAATGTGTTATGTGTATGCTAAGCCAAAGAGATGTGTTTTTAGTCTAGATTTGAACTGACAGACTGTGTCTGCTTCCCGGACAATGTTAGGAAGATTGTTCCAAAGTTTTGGTGCTAAATAGGAAAAGGATCTACCGCCAGCAGTCGATTTAGATATTCTAGGTATTATCAACTGGCCAGAATTTTGAGATCGCAATAGACGTGAAGGACCATAATGCGTTAAGAGCTCGCTCAAGTACTGGGCAGCTAAACCATTTAGTGCTTTGTACATTTAAAAATGTACACAATGTTTAATAGGGAGCCAATGCAGTGTTGACAGAACCGGGCTAATATGGTCGTACTTCCTGGTTCTAGTAAGAACTCTTGCTTCTGCGTTTTGGGCCAGCTGTAGTTTGTTTATTAAGCGTTCAGGGCAAACAAAATACAATAATCTAGCCTCGATATCATGAACGCATGAACTAATTATTCCGCATATGTCATTGTTTCAAAACAGCTTTATAGATAATGCATGTCTGCATTACAATTTAGAGTGATCTGCTATCAGAGGTGTCCACGTTATGTATTTCAAAAATGTACATATACAAATCACACAGTTAGCTAGCAATGTATTAAAGGCAGAAAGTGTTCGTGCACTTGCACGTGCCCGAGGACTGAAGCGCCTTTCAGACAGAACTCGGAATGAGCGGCGCTGTGCTATGAAACCCATTCATTTCAAGGACTTCCAAAGATACATAACATGTATGCACTATGCAAGCACTATATACAGGATTCACCCTATTATACTTTATCGACACAAATTTATAAGTCAAACAGCAAACAGATATCCACAAATAGTCTATAATAGACTGTCTTTGAGTTCACTTGAACGAGGGTTAAATTACTCTTCAGGCTACAGAAGAATACCATAATTCCTCCGTTCACTTAGGCCTAAGACGTCGAGAGTCACGCAGACCTATAACAACCCATCCACAACACATAATTGGGAATAACATGCCTTACCTTAACACAGAATGGATTTCAAGGACTTCGCGCACAGATCAATGGCCTCCAACGTTTATATTTTTTCTACGAATCTTTGAGTTAATATGTACTAAACATGATTGGAATTTGCACCGCCACCACACCTTGATGCTCATGACAAGAATAGCATGTAGTTATCTTTATTGAAGTGAAATCGCCGTCATGCATGAATTAATGATATTTTTGCTATTTTACAGATAATACTCCACGATGATCACATTACACAAAACTGAAATTCCACGTCAAAATAAAATGTTGTCAATATTTTTTGAGACCCTCCAAAATTTCACGAATCACATTATCAGGGGAGTCCATGTCTTATTAAGGGGAGCCGAGCTCCCCCTAGCTCCCCCGTAGTCCGCACCCTGGATAGATCTCCTAGGTACTATCAGAAGCCCAGTTTTGTGATCTTAAAGAGCTTGATGTATTGTAGCGCAGTAAAATACAAATGAGCTAAACCATTCAGGGCCTTTTAGGTCAGTAGCAATACTTTGTAATTGATACAGAACTTAATAGATAACCAGTGTTGAGATGATAAAATTGGTGTTATATGATCATATTTTCTTGACATGGTAAAAACTTTAGCAGCTGCATTTTGGACAAACTGTAGTTTGTTTATTGAGGATCCAGGACAACCAGCTAGTAAAGCATTACAGTAATCTAGTCTAGAGGTCATGAACGCATGAACTAACTTTTCTGCATCAGAAACACAAAGCATGTTTCGGAGCTTAGCAATGTTTCTGAGGTGAAAGAAGGCTGTGTTTGTAACATATGAAATATGATTTTCGAAAGACAAGTTGTTGTCTAATATAACTCCCAGGTCTTTAACTGTAGAGGATGAAGTCCTAAATCCTTCCAAATGCAAATTGTATTCTAAGAGATTCTGTGTACAGGTTTTTGGTCCAATAAGAAATACCTCAGTCTTATCTGAATTTAATAGAAGAAAATGAAGAGAAAAGTCATCCAATATTTTTATATCTTTAGCACACACTGGTCTGGTCATCTGGTAGTGATACATAATAAATTTATATATACCATGTTTTCTTATAATATTACCAAGTGGAAGCATATATATTGAAAATAGCAGAGGACCTAACACAGATCCTTGAGGCACTCCATAATTTACTGACATTAATAATTTAGTGACAATTTTCCCCGTTTAAAAAAACTAAATGGTAACATCTGATAGGTACGATCTAAACCACCTTAATGCCTGTCTCCATTTTCGCTCTAGATTACGAGTTTCTCTCTTGAAAGTGTGAGTAATAATGTTGTACCACGGCATTTCTTTTCTCTCTGACCTTTTTTAATCTGATCAGTGCAACAGTTTCTTATGTACAAGAGAAAATGGTGCAAAAACTGCTAGTCATTTCCTCTAGTTCATTTGTGTGCTTGGGTACACTGAGAAGCTGAGACAGATTAGGAAGGTTATTTGTCAATCTATCAATAGTATTTGGGAGAATTGTTCTACCTGGACGTTTACGTGGCGCAAATATGAAAAATAGCAGCAGGACAGTTTCTCACTTTTGAGAAAAATCAAATTCGAACGGTTATCGAATATCAAGTAATATATTCGAATATATTCGAATTTCTACGAGACCCCCCCCCCCAAAGAAAAACACTGTAACGGAGATTCAATCACAAATTTATTAACAGTCTGACAGTCATAAACAGGACTCAGGCAGGTCTGAAAACATTTTTTTTGACTTAATGTTTTAAACAGCAGGTTATCAATTTAATCTATATAAAGTGCCACTAAGCTACATGGAAAAAAACTGCAATCGGAACAACACGGCACAAACAATAACGTGACGGCTTAAACAGCAGGAGTAAGGCCTACCGCCTAGCCTCATGTCTTATTTCAATTCATTTCTTAATATTGTTTGCTTGAAACACCAATTTATCAACTTGATCTGGGTCAAGTGCGGCTCTCTTTTTATTGGCGATGTTCCCCGCGGTGGAGTACACTCGCTCAGTGGGCGCGCACGTGCCTGGCACACACAGATTTGCGCGTCAATGGTGAAAGAAGTGGTATACGGTGTAGCTGTAGAACCCAAAATATTTCCAGACTTGACTTTTTAGATGAGTTGAGGTCGTAATTCTCCGCTCGGGCTGTCGTTCTGTGCGTTATCTTCCATTTTCAAAACAGGGAGGCTATTATTCGCTTGATTTGGTCATGGGCTTACGCTACAATACGTTTAGAGCGCCCGCTCCTGGATGAGATGGCAAACAATAATAAAAAACAAAAAACGGTCTAATCATAGTCTGTAAAAAATGCGCTAAACATGGCACTTTAAAAACCGGATAGTTTATTTATAGTTCGAATACGGATATTTCACGTCATGTTCGAATGCATATTCGAATATCGAATGAAAAGTGACAGCCCTAGGACACAGTGTGCACGTTACAAGGAAGTGATCAGTGACATCATCACTTTGCAGTAGAATATCTATACCAGTAGGATTGGTTCCATGCAATATAATTAAATCTAGTGTATGATTAAAACAATGAGTAGTGACGTTTTGCATGACCCCAAAGTAGTTAAGTAAATCTATAAACACAGTACCTAACGCATAATTTTTATTATGTACGTTAATGTTAAAATCTCTGATTTCAATCAGACATTTCTTTATCGACGTTAAAAATCCGCAAACTCTTTTAGGAAATCATCATATACACGGTAGCCAAAGCAAAAGATGAACTGGTGCAACATCATTTTGAACAAAGTTAGGCCAGTTCGTTTGGAGTGCGTTTTGGAAGTTCGAAACAGCTTGCCAAAGCGAACTTTCCAAAAGCTGATAAACGCCTTCGAACTACCATTGGTCTGTGACGATGATGCAATAGGTGGGTGTGACTCTGACGCTCCGCCTTATTTGATGTGACGTTTATTTCTTCTGTTCAGTCCGCTGAGGTCAAATGTCAGTGAGTAAAATAAATAGTAAATAGAGTAAATAGAGCTACTCAAGTTTAGTCGAGCTTCACTAATTTTTTTTTCCAAGAAGGATATTTTCACACACAGTTCACATCCAAAAAAGTCAGCACTAGCAGCTACTCACCTGTCCAGAAGAAACAGTGCAACCTCGGCGTCCGATTGAAAAATTTTCAGTTCTTTAAGTTCTCTCCACCTTTTAAGAGCCTTCCCGAACTATTCATGTCTTTGAATAAACACGATGGTATTCCCCCGCTCTAATCCTCCTCCTCATCTTGGGGATTGACTCAGGCATGTTCAATTTCTCTTGTTCGTTGATATAATCATAGACAGGATATAAAAGACGCTGGCGCAAAACCTCGCAACACCCGTCCCTGTCGGTGATTGGTTGGAAGTTGGAACAATATTTATTTTGGTTTTGAGTGGTTGGTGAAACCAATTGTTTTTGTGTGCAGATCTCAGAGCCTAGGCTGCCTACAGAGACATGTTTTTTTGACAGCCTGCTTATGGGGCGGGCACCTAGCGGATCGTTAGGAAAGATTAGATGAATGTGATCATTTATGTTTGGGCCTTTTTTGGGCCTGAAATCGCTGATACAACCTTTAAGAGCGTGGACGGCGTCAGGATGTTCACTAACAGTATACCGCTGGTCACGCATTTCAAACTTATTTTAACTGCTTTTGAATAACTAAAAATAACTTTGCCGAGTGTATTGGGGCCTTAATAGCTATTGATTAAAAAACCTTCAATATGACCAACCCCAACTTCCTGTTTCAATAGGAAATATATCAACACAGGATTGGTAACAAGTGATCAGAAGGCCCGTTCATACGAAAGACGATAACTATAAAGTTTAATAATCGTTCGAATTGTATGAGAATAGTAATGTCCACGCCACAGCTATAACAACAGTGGAACGAAATAATCTACTGATAGGAAGATGTACATTATTCATTCATAGAAAACTGTGGTTCTGTGATTAATTTTGAGATGTATCAGCTGTATTCTGTGTGAAAAGTGTCTCTCTGGTGCTTTGTAGATAATGACCAACTTGGTGAAGACGAAGAGAAGATCGTATCCTCCATCATCTCACAGCATAGACGAGCCCCTCCAGCGGCCGGTTACGCCCAGTTCTCACAAAAACTCCATGTAAGAACCTCATTCTGAACATTACAAGACGGATATTTGGTGTGAAAATTCGCTGTGATAAACAACAATTTGAGTCGACGGCTGTTAATGCGTCTGTTCAGACCGACTCAATTAGTGACAGGGTTGAGTACTTGCTCTTCTTTGATCATTTTGAAAACAGGACTGAGAATTTGATAGTTTTTGATTACTTTGGTGACGGTCGAATGTTTGATCACTTAAGATAGCTTTGGTAACAGAGTGATCATTTTAATCAATTTGGTAACAAGGTTGAATTTACTGTTTAATAACTTTTCTAACAGGGTTGAATGTTTAATAACTTTTGCATTCAACCTATATTTTAAAGTCTTTCTAAGTATTACAAAAATTAACATTTGAATCATTCAGAAATCTTCCCCTGTCCATCACAAATCTTATTAATTTTACAAACTCTAAAACTATGTGTGAAATTTAACGCACGCCCAGAGATGGTTCTTGTGCATTTCGTGTTACTTTAATAAGTTCAGGTGTACTATGCTTCCTTGTTGGTACAGTAACCACAAAATAGTTATTTTTCTCTTTTTCCAATTAAAGTGTTGTCATTGGAGGCGTTAAATAGTTCAACTTAATTTGCGATGATTATACAGAATACCACAAACATTGTGACTCACAGCTGAAGTGCAAATGTGTCTATATTCACCTATGACCTTGTCGTAAATAATGGGAGAAGTCAATAGTTCTGCCCTCAAGTCAAATATCATGTTAATGTGCAAGCAGGATATACAAGACTCCATCCTCTGTTGGATATATCCTCATTGTTCCACTGAATGAAGCATATCGATCAGTGATGGGAACAATCATGGACAATTGGATGCGTGACTGTCAATGTTTTGAACTTGCCCTTTTGAAAAAGGGTGTGAATGAAAGAACACGACATTGAATTTATCGGTGCGTGCTTTTTAAGACAATATTTACTACCATCTCCGGAGGACGCTTGATGTTAAGACGTTAAGATGATGCTGAAAATTCAGCTTTGATCACAGGAATAAATTAAAATTTAAAATATATTAAAATATAAAACAGTTATTTAAATTGTAATAACATTTCACAATATTACTGTTTTTACTGTATTTTTGATAAAATAAATTCAGCTTTGGTCAGCATCAATTTCTTTCAAAAACTTTAAAATATTGTAATTATTCCAAACTTTTGACCGCCAGTATATTTAATTCTGTTAATTAATAAGCACCAATATATACAAACAATGCATAGTATAAATATTAATATATATTAAATTTTAAAACAAAAGTTTTGGATCGGGAAAAAAAAAACAGTAATATTGTTAAATAGTATAACAATGTAAAATAACTGTTTTCTGTTTGAATATATTTTAAAATGTAATTTATTCCTGTGATTACTCCAGTCTATATTATTTCAATTAAAAAAAACTGTTTTCTATGTGAATATATTGTTAAACTGTAATTTATTCCTGTGATCAAAGCTGAATTTTCAGCATCATTACTCCAGTCTTTAGTGTCACATGATTCCAGAATGAGAAATCATTCTGATATGATGATTTTATGCTCAAAAAACATTTATTATTATTATCAATGTTGAAACCAGTTGTGTGCATTTTTTTTCCAGGATTTATTGATGAATAGAAAGTTCAAAAGAACAGCATTTATTTGAAATGCATTTATGTTTTAAATATTTTAAATGTATTTTTTGTATTTTTAATCAAATAAAGGCAGCCTTGGTGAGCAGAAGAAGTATCTTCTTTTAAAAACATTAAAAATCTTACCGATCCAAAAACCTTTGACTGGTAGTGTATAATTTTTAAATACAATTTTGGAAGCATGTCAAATTCCAAACGTCTGTGACAATCATATTGTTGGACTGAACAGTAAATTGCTGTAAAAATATTAATTGAATTTCCCAACTTTGTCAGCATTATCATTGTTGCATCAAAGCATCTAACGTTTTTCTTTAATATTAACATTTTTATCAGGCTCCTATGTATAGGTTTCTACCTTAGTACCGGCATTTCTGAATGGGCTGAGGCTGGGATTTAATGAGTTTGAAGTGAAAGTATTTGAAGAACGTATACTATGTGCGGAGAGCATACACTCCATATTATCTCATTTTTGACATAGCTGGCTTTTAGAGGCTTTTGCATCGGAGGTCTTCATGTGTGTATGTATGTGTGTTTGCCTATGCAGAGCTGGTGGGGACGGAGTGTACCCCGTTACCCGACTGAGAAGTGAAGAAAGCCCCGCCCACTCTCACTTTAGTTCCCGCCCCCCTACTCGCACGGGCAGTCGGCCCAGCACGGCTGAATCCATGCACCAGACACTGGGTACGTGTGCTGACCACTGACATATATTACATATGTGCTCCGGCATGTCTTGTGTTGTTTTATTATGTTTTGTATTGTTTTTTTTCTCTGAATAAAAAATACCTTTTTATCTCAGAAAAATGAAAATATCATTGTTGTGTAACGCTTCAGAAAGATAACATCACAGTTCCATCTTTAATAAATATTCAACGTTTAATTTGCATAATAAAATTTTTGCACAGCCTGATGAATGATTTTGATGTGGCTTTCAGTGGCTGCAGGCGAGGGTTTGTCTGAGAATGATACCATCTAAGCACAACATCACACAAAACCAGATATGAAGGGGTTCATTCGTGCAAGTGCTGTTATTTTCCTTTGATCGTTTCCTCTGAAACATAGGTAGTAGTGTATGTAGGTCGAAAATGTTGTTTACCCAGCTCAAGAGTTGTTTTTTATTATTATTTTATTTTAATTTTTTTTATCAGGTTTGCAATTTGTTCAACCCTGTTCCCTTTTTGGATTTTTGAGTTTAAATAATTGATTTGAGTGATTGTAATTGTTAACAGAAAAACAAAAATGGTAAAAATATTAACTAATTCGTAAATGATTTATAGAAATAATTAGAAGAAGAACATTAAAAAGTAAATAATTTACACATTTAAAAAGATCAAATAAAATTAGCACAAATGCTCATACTGGTAACAGAGTTGTAGATTTAACATTAAGATATCAATTTAGCCTAAATTAAAATATAAATGGTTGCATAATAGTTTTGAGCCAAGTCTTAGTTGGTAGTTGTTGATAAATTTGCAATTCAAATAATTTAAAGAAAATTGGGTTGGGTATTTGATCTTCTTTAATAATTTTTAAAACAGAGCTGAGTGTTTGATCATTTTTGATCACTTTGGTAACAGTTGAATGTTTGGCAACTTATGATAACTATGGTAACAGAGTTAAATTAACTGTTTTAATAACTTTTCTAACAGGGTTAAATGTGTAATTACTTTGGAAATGGTTGACAAAACATTAAAAGTTGCCAAAGTTTGGTCATTACAATAACTTTGGTAACAGAGTTAAATGTTTAATCATTTTGATAACTTTTGTAAGAGAGTTGAATGCTTGATAACTTTAGTAACAGAGTTGAATGCTTGATAACTTTAGTAACAGAGTTAAATGCTTGATAACTTTACTAACAGAGTTGAATGCTTGATAACTTTAGTAACAGAGTTAATAACTTTAGTAACAGAGTTGAATGCTTGATAACTTTAGTAACAGAGTTAAATGCTTGATAACTTTAGTAACAGAGTTGAATGCTTGATAACTTTACTAACAGAGTTAATAACTTTAGTAAGAGAGTTGAATGCTTGATAACTTTAGTAACAGAGTTGAATGCTTGATAACTTTAGTAACAGAGTTAAATGCTTGATAACTTTAGTAACAGAGTTGAATGCTTGATAACTTTACTAACAGAGTTGAATGCTTGATAACTTTAGTAACAGAGTTAAATGCTTGATAACTTTAGTAACAGAGTTAATAACTTTAGTAACAGAGTTGAATGCTTGATAACTTTAGTAACAGAGTTAAATGCTTGATAACTTTAGTAACAGAGTTGAATGCTTGATAACTTTAGTAACAGAGTTAAATGCTTGATAACTTTAGTAACAGAGTTGAATGCTTGATAACTTTACTAACAGAGTTGAATGCTTGATAACTTTAGTAACAGAGTTAAATGCTTGATAACTTTAGTAACAGAGTTAATAACTTTAGTAACAGAGTTGAATGCTTGATAACTTTAGTAACAGAGTTAAATGCTTGATAACTTTAGTAACAGAGTTAAATGCTTGATAACTTTAGTAACAGAGTTAAATGCTTGATAACTTTAGTAACAGAGTTAAATGCTTGATAACTTTAGTAACAGAGTTGAATGCTTGATAACTTTAGTAACAGAGTTAAATGCTTGATAACTTTAGTAACAGAGTTAATAACTTTAGTAACAGAGTTGAATGCTTGATAACTTTAGTAACAGAGTTAAATGCTTGATAACTTTAGTAACAGAGTTAAATGCTTGATAACTTTAGTAACAGAGTTAAATGCTTGATAACTTTAGTAACAGAGTTAAATGCTTGATAACTTTAGTAACAGAGTTCAATGCTTGATAACTTTAGTAACAGAGTTGAATGCTTGATAACTTTAGTAACAGAGTTGAATGCTTGATAACTTTAGTAACAGAGTTAAATGCTTGATAACTTTAGTAACAGAGTTAAATGCTTGATAACTTTAGTAACAGAGTTAAATGCTTGATAACTTTTGTAACAGAGTTAAATGCTTGATAACTTTACTAACAGAGTTGAATGCTTGATAACTTTAGTAACAGAGTTCAATGCTTGATAACTTTACTAACAGAGTTAAATGCTTGATAACTTTAGTAACAGAGTTGAATGCTTGATAACTTTAGTGACAGAGTTAAATGCTTGATAACTTTAGTAACAGAGTTAAATGCTTGATAACTTTACTAACAGAGTTGAATGCTTGATAACTTTACTAACAGAGTTGAATGCTTGATAACTTTAGTAACAGAGTTAAATGCTTGATAACTTTAGTAACATAGTTTAATGCTTGATAACTTTAGTAACAGAGTTAAATGCTTGATAACTTTACTAACAGAGTTAAATGCTTGATAACTTTAGTAACAGAGTTGAATGCTTGATAACTTTAGTGACAGAGTTAAATGCTTGATAACTTTAGTAACAGAGTTAAATGCTTGATAACTTTAGTAACAGAGTTAAATGCTTGATAACTTTACTAACAGAGTTGAATGCTTGATAACTTTAGTAACAGAGTTGAATGCTTGATAACTTTAGTAACAGAGTTAAATGCTTGATAACTTTAGTAACATAGTTTAATGCTTGATAACTTTAGTAAATGCTTGATAACTTTAGTAACAGAGTTGAATGCTTGATAACTTTAGTAACAGAGTTAAATGCTTGATAACTTTAGTAACAGAGTTGAATGCTTGATAACTTTAGTAACTGAGTTAAATGCTTGATAACTTTAGTAACAGAGTTAAATGCTTGATAACTTTAGTAACAGAGTTAAATGCTTGATAACTTTAGTAACAGAGTTGAATGCTTGATAACTTTAGTAACAGAGTTGAATGCTTGATAACTTTAGTAACGAACTTGGTCAACATTTGGGATTTGTACCTTGCTTTCAAAAAAAGTTGTCTGACCTCAATGTGTACCCAATTTTTGGAAAGGACCATAAAATGTATGGTTCTGGTTCTGATTGGATGAGCCATGCTGTTCAAAGCTGTTTGTAGCTACAAACACCAAAAATATCACACAGTTATGTAAAAATCAGCTTCTCGTGCACAGACAACAAAGGCATTGTTTTTGAAGCGGTTATATTGTATCATCAAAAAATGGGACACCTGTTTAATTTATTTCTCACTGACTTTTCCTCTCTTAGCAGCTATTCCTATTCAATGTCCTTGCGAACAGCAACTGTATAGCACATCTCTACTAGACCACTTTGCATTTCCCTGTGAAAGTGAACATCTCTCAAGTCCTTCACTGTGGCGCGTGTGTGTTAATGATGTCAGCCGCATGTGAGGTGTGTGTGACGTCTTCTAGTCTTTCTCCAACCAGCCTCGGATTCTGAATGCTGGCGTTCCTCTGTGGAATCGGGGCTCGCGGGGTCCCCGGAGAGACGTGTGCCTCCACCAGGCCAGAACGACACCAACGGCCAATCCTACAGGTGGGTTTGCTGCCCATTCAGCGTATTTTTAGCACAACATTACTCATCTTGGGATCTTCCACAATAGTTTTCCCTTAACAAGAGGTTTAAGGATCCGGGTGCGACATTCCATGCTCACTGTGGCATGGCACATCTAAAATGTAAAGGTCCACAGGATCCAGTGTTATCAAGCATGTCACAGCCTGTAACACTAGAGAGAGACCAAAGGAATTTGGGGTGGGAGCAAGGCATCGAACCTTGAGTCTGCATTGCCACAGGACAGAGTTTGTCATGAGAATCCAACAACTGCTAAACAAAGGGCTTATTCAGGTTCCTTTCTTCCCAAATCCCTGTCCAACCTGACTCCTGGAGACCTGTGTATGTAATGACTCTTTGAACATACGTGCACCACATTCTCTTGTGTAAAGCTATAATTACACTCTTGTGCAACAGGAAAACTGCCAACCAAGCTGAAATATTCATTTTATTTTTAAGACACTCCGTGTTTCCACCGAAATTACCCAAAGCAATTAGTCCCAGGAGCTTTTTTCCCCCCAGACCTGTTGATTTCTGCGTTTCCACCGTGGTCTAAAGTACCGTGAAGATAAGGCAAGTTAGCCCGGTGGCGTAGGACTTCGTACGACTTTCCAGTTCCCGCTGGATTTCGTCCTCCGCATATAAGCTTAATAAAGCCTGAACCTCGTCGTTAATTTTTTAAACTCCAGTGTTGATTCGAGACTTTTAGGAATGCTGTAATAAATGAAACTTGAATCCAATAAATATGTTCATTAAGCAGCCTCGGGTAGTTTTACAAGAATAAAGGCCCGTTCACACCAAGAACGAGAACTATAACGATAACCCTATTAGCGTCTACACCAGCGCACGATATCGTTTTAAATGCTTAAAGTCCCCCTGTGGTGAAAATCAAGTATTAATGTTGTTCATGTGTCTTTGTGGTGTTTTTAATATGCTTTAAGACTAACCATGTGCAAATTCATAAGTCGACAGCATTGCTGAGTATTTTCTCCTTAAAACTGCAGTGAACCAAAGACAGTCTCAAAAACACGGTTTGAAATCGCTGGTGTTTCTGACGTCACAAACGACCTTGTAACCAATCAGATCACGAGGGGGGCGGACTTTAGCATATCATTAACTATGACCGCTCTATAGCAGGGGAGTCTCAAGAGAAGCCAGGTTATCCTGGTATATTTT
Source organism: Siphateles boraxobius (assembly GCF_051911475.1). Classification (NCBI taxonomy): domain Eukaryota; kingdom Metazoa; phylum Chordata; class Actinopteri; order Cypriniformes; family Leuciscidae; genus Siphateles; species Siphateles boraxobius. The sequence continues at coordinate 1,755,418 of NW_027508720.1, read as the reverse complement.
TCTGTTGATATGAAAAACTGGGTACATTAAGCAATATAGCGGGTGTATGATGTATATAATGAATATGACGTTGTTATTATGAACTACATATGCCTTTCTCCACTGACGTTCTGAGTTGTTCAAAACGTTTCTAAAGATCCTGATTGTTGGAAGGCAGACTGAGATGGCGAACAGGAACATGTTTTTTTGTGTAACATTAGCAACACATTATTAGCTGTTTGATAATGTAGTCAAGAAAAGGCTAATCATATTAATCACCGTTTTGTGTTCGAAGTTGTAGAGCGATACATAAAATGCATTACCATTCTGAAATCGTTCTGAAAAAATCGTTCTGAAAGTAATTTCAACAGTATCGTTTTTCTGTCGTTATCAATTATAGTTGTGCTGTGGACTCTGCTATTATTTTATATTTAGAAAGAGTTTTAAAACTATATCTTTATCGTTATATTTATAATCCTTTAAGAGATGTTTATATGAAAAATGCTTTAGCCGTTAGCATCGTATAGAAAGCTACTAATCGTATATTTCCCACTTCATTCTATAAAAACAATCCACATATCATCATTAAAAGTTGTTTTTTACACTCAGTTGGTTGATGAAGCAAACTTTGAGTAGTGTATATAGTAACTTGTTTAAATTGTCATAAACATTTAGCTTTATGCTAAGCTAAAATGCTATTTCGGTGTTTTTAACACATTTTAGATCGTTTTTATACAAAAGAAAAATATCTCTTTAAAAACGCTATTCTTGCCAGGAAGTTTCGTCTCGTTTTACAGTAAAAAAAAAAAAAAAAATCCCTCAGCAAGAAACATTTGATTGAGAAGCAAATCCAAATGTATTCAAATGAGTCTAGTCTGCTAGTCACTAGTCTGGCAAATTGCAAATGTAAACTTATTGGCTTCTCTTTCGTTCTCTTCTTTCTAGTGGCCAGACCGTCGACTTTGCATGCCGGCCAAAGATTCCTCGCACTCCTGACAGTGACGCAGGCAGTTCTGGCAGGTCTCGCCTGGCCCCCCAGTTCTCCAACAGCGAGCCCCAGCAGAGCGCCAGCCGGCCCGGGTCCACAGGGGGCTCCGGGGGCCGGCCCAGCCACAGTGAGTCATGCACTCAACTATCCCATCAAAACCAATACTCTCAAACTGTCTCTCAAACAAAACTTGTGTGCATTTATCTTATCTATGTGATCAGTCACCAATCCCACCCATGTTTGAAGACTATCCCTGTGAATCCCTTTTTAATGTAAATCCAATGGCTGCTTGAACATTTTGTATATGTGCAGTATAAGTACAAACGCCTTTGTTATATACTTTTACTCTCATGTGTGTCATATGTTGTGTAACATCATTGCAAGCTCTTGTGTATAAAGCAAATACACCGATGACAGGCCATTACTTACAGTGATTTTACTATGGCCAAAGAGTGTTAACATTTCCGGTTCACATTACCCACAGGCGCATTAACTGTTTTCCTTAATTTATTAGGTGCGTTATCGATTATTTTAATACTTTTGGGAACTAATTAGGGAAAAAATTAAATTTGAGAGATTATTTGTTAATCAATTTAAAGTTTGATATTCTAACTTTTTAATTGCTTTGTTTTTAGATGCAAAATAAATGCAATCCAGTAACTGGCCTTTACAATATATTAAATGATTAATACTTTTTTTTTTAAAAACAAGCTAAACAGTTTTTATTTAAATGCAATGTAAAATATTTCATTCATTAATTCAATTTTTTATTAAAATACTACGGACAAAATTAATTTTAATGTATGTAATTTGTTAAGGAATCAAACTGCACAGGTTGCTATAATGTATGCATTTGATTCACTATAAAGATTATAAAATGAATTTGTTGAGATTAGATTACACTGATGGTGCTGAATGTTTTCGTCTCATTAAAAAGAGCCGGCTCACAAGAGTCATTCCTTCAGGAATCAGACAACACTGGTTGTGCTGTACACTTGTGATTCACTGAACTGCCTCATAATACTATTATATTAATTACAGTATATTTATTTACACACACACACACACACACACACACACACACACACACACACACACACACACACACACACACACACACACACACACACACACACACAAACTTGTTTTTACATCTTTATGTAGACTTTCCATACGGACATAATGATTTTTACTGTTAAAAATACTGTTAAAACTGTATATTTTATCCTCCTACACTAACACTACCCCTATACCCACTCGCCACAGAAAACTTTCAGCTTTTTTACATTTTCAATAAACATCTCTTGGTATGATTTATAAGCTGTTTTCCTCGTGGGGCCGGACCAAATACGAGGACCACAATGTCAACATTTACACATTTTAATTTCGTTGTAAGGACATTTGGTTCTCTCAATGTTGGTTAAACAAGAACACACACTTATACATACACACACAAAATTGTTGAAAATAAATTACTTAGATCTCTTTTTTAATAGTATTGTGATGCACAACATTTACACAAAATCCACTTAAAACTATTTAGAAACAGAAAATATGCACTGAAGTTTAAAGTGCCACTTTGTCTGATAGCCAAATCCTATTTTTCTTGCTAGGTATTTTTTGTCTCTCATTCTGTTCTTCATAAAACATGTTTTTGCTTGTACTTTTACTTGATCCCTATAGAAATCACATTTGAACAATGAAAGGAGTTTAATGGAACAATTTTAATGGAAATCTAGTAGTTTAGGTTGACCTGTGTTCCCAGAGTGTTTGATTTCAGTAGGAAAAGCTTAGTTTACAGAAGTTTTTTACAGTTTAAGCTCAGTTTTTTACATGAAGTGATAAATTAAAGTAAAATTATGAACAGTAAATAATAGAGTGAAGTAGTTTCTTTTGAAGGACAGTCATTGGAAATTATATTTGAAAAGGAGAAATTACTATAAATGCAAATATGGAGATATTTGCCTTCAGATAAGGGAACACTTTAACGTGTCTTTATTTATTTACTCTCATTCAGTTGTTTGTTATTGTTTTTATTGGAACAGATGTCAAGCATTATGAACCACAGCTGCAGAACAGCTGAGTGTTTTATGTTAAAGGACAGTGTGTCTTGGAGATTGACAAAGGCGTCCTTATATGTGCATTAATGTTTTATTTTAATTAGCTGATTAAAATAAAGAGTTCTTGGTTTAACAAGTTATTCTCAGTAATATAAGTGAGTAATCATTTTATTCTGATCAGATTCGGGTTTGGGTTCCATTCTGTGTAAATTACCATTTGGAAATAAATACTTTTACAAATATTAATTTAGCAGACGCTTTTATCTAAAGTCACTTGCAATTGAGGCACATAAATGTCTTTCTCCTGAAGTAAATGTATACTAAATCTCAGTGGTCTTCTGGGTTGTAGCTAGGTGGTTGATAGGTTTTTCTGGGGTGATATAGTGTTCTTAGCTGTTGCTAGGTCATTCTGGTTGATTAATAGAGCATTCTGGGTGGTTGCGAGGTGTTTGGGTTATTGGTTGGTGGTTTCTAGGGCATTCTTGGTGATTGATACAGCGTTCTGTGTGGTTGCGAGGTGTTTGGGTTGTTGGTAGGTTGTTTCTAGAAGAATCTGGTTGGTTGATTGATAGATTGTTCTGGGTAGTTGCGAGGTGTTTGGGTTGTTGGTAGGTTGTTTCTAGGGCATTCTGGGTGGTTTATACAGCATTCTGTGTGGTTGCTAGGTGTTTGGGTTGTTGGTAGGTTGTTTCTAGGGCATTCTGGGTGATTGATACAGCGTTCTGGGTGGTTGCGAGGTGTTTGGGTTGTTGGTAGGTTGTTTCTAGGGCATTCTGGGTGATTGATAGATTGTTCTGGGTAGTTGCGAGATGTTTGGGTTGTTGGTAGGTTGTTTCTGGGGCATTCTGGGTGATTGATGCAGCATTTTGGGTGGTTGCTATGTGTTTGGGTTGTTGGTAGGTTGTTTCTTGGGCATTCTGGGGGAGTGATACAGCGTTCTGTGTGGTTGCGAGGTGTTTGGGTTGTTTGTAGGTTGTTTCTAGAGAAATCTGGTTGGTTGATTGATAGATTGTTCTGGGTAGTTGCGAGGTGTTGGGTTGTTGGTTGGTTGTTTCTAGGGCATGCTGGGTGGTTTATACAGCGTTCTGTGTGGTTGCTAGGTGTTTGGGTTGTTGGTAGGTTGTTTCTAGGGCATTCTGGGTGATTGATACAGCGTTCTGGGTGGTTGTGAGGTGTTTGGGTTGTTGGTAGGTGGTTTCTAGAGAAATCTGGTTGATTGATACAGCGTTCTGTGTCGTTGCTAGGTGTTTGGGTTGTTGGTAGGTTGTTTCTAGGGCATTCTGGGTGATTGATACAGCGTTCTGTGTGGTTGCTAGGTGTTTGGGTTGTTGGTAGGTTGTTTCTAGGGCATTCTGGCTGATTGATACAGCGTTCTGTGTGGTTGCTAGGTGTTTGGGTTGTTGGTAGGTTGTTTCTAGGCCATTCTGGGTGATTGATACAGCGTTCTGGGTAGTTGCGAGGTGTTTGGGTTGTTGGTAGGTTGTTTCTAGGGCATCCTGGGTGATTGATACAGCATTCTGTGTGGTTGCTAGGTGTTTGGGTTGTTTGTAGGTTGTTTCTAGGGCATTCTGGGTGATTGATACAGCGTTCTGGGTGGTTGTGAGGTGTTTGGGTTGTTGGTAGGTGGTAGGTGGTGTCTAGAGAAATCTGGTTGATTGATAGATTGTTCTGGGTAGTTGCGAGGAGTTTGGGTTGTTGGTAGGTTGTTTCTAGGGCATTCTGGGTGATTGATACAGCGTTCTGTGTGGTTGCTAGGTGTTTGGGTTGTTGGTAGGGTGTTTCTATGGCATTCTGGTTGATTGACAGATTGTTCTGGGTGGTTGCGAGGTGTTTGGGTTGTTGGTTATTTTTAGGTCATTCTGGGTGATTTGATAGGATGATTGTTGAATTGCTGATTGGTCACTGTTCTGGACGGTTGCCTAGGTATTCTGGATTGTTGCTAGGGTGGTCTGGGTTGTTGCTACAATGTTTTGGGTGATTGCTACGGTATTCTGGTTGCTAGGGCGTGTTCTGGGTTATTAGGTGTTATTAGGGTGTTCTGGCGGTTACTTGATTGCTAGGTTGTTGCTACAGTGTTTTGGGTTGTGCTATAGTCTTCTGGGTTGTTTTTGTAGGTGTTTTTAGGGCATTCTGTGTGATTGATAGGGTGTTGCAAAGGTATTATGGGTGGTTGCTAAGGTTTTCGAGGGTTGTTGCTGAGGAGTTGCTGTAGTGTTCTGGGTGATTTACAGGGTGTTTTAGATTGCATCTGCAGTGTCCTGCTAAGGTGTTCTGGCTTGTTGCTAGATGTTTACAGGGTTATTAGTTGGTTGCTAAAGTGTTGTGGATGGTTGTCAGGGCGTTGTTGTGTGGTTGCTAAGGTGTTCTGAGTTGTTTTTGTCGCACATAACTTTATTTTAACAGTAGTGGTTATGTGCAAGTAACTTACTAAAACCAAAGTAACTTACTAAAACAGTCATTCTGTGTTGACATTACAATGTCATAATTTATTCTTACTGTAAATGCTTGTATTATTACCGTATAAAGTTACAGGGTTACACTATTTAGGTTGTCCTTGTTGCAGTGTAATTATACATTTAATTACTGAGTAATAATTAATCAGGATTAGGGTTTGGTTTAGGGTCAGTTCCATGCCATTATGCATAATTTAGTGGTGTACAGCGGAGCTCATATCTGTATTTGTATCTGCATCTGTAACAAACTCAAAATTATTCGTATCTGTATTCAGATAAAACGGGAAATGGGCGGGGCATTACCCGGAAAGTTCGTACAATTACTTGAGAAGACCGTTATCTATGGTTTTACAGGCTATCTGTTTTCTTTGTAGTTATCACGGAACAAATAAGCCTTGTATAACTGATAAAATAATCTTTTTTATTATGATTATAACATGTATTTAAATATCTTCTTATTGTCGAAAGCCGATAGCCTCGTATGGCAGTGCTGGTTTCTGAGACGCACAGAGATGCACATACAGCTGTTTGATTTGCGATCTTCCTGTGCTTATTCCATCCATTCATCGTACAACGCTTAAATCGTTTAAATATATCAAATTGTAGAACATGTGTATGATGTAATATTTTAGTTGATTTACTCTTGCCAAGCTCTGATTTCTGACACGTAAAAAAGGGAACAGCAACGCGGCAGTTTGAGGCAGTCATTTCATTCATACACTCATTCACTTCACACAGTGACACCAGAGAATGTCTAATAAGGGGAGAACGTCCACTCTCAGTAAACTTCCGGCTTCTGAACTGGTTGCAGTTCCACTCTGGCTCCACATGAGGGCGCTCACAGGACGAGTGATCATTAATCAAGGACAATGGGGCTATACCCCTCAAAATCCACTTTTCTCAGGATATAATTTTTTGTCGAAAGGAGATGCAAAGAAATTACACATTGCTGGGCGTTAGATTTTTTAGAGTCACTCATTTGCTTTAGAAAGTCTTTTAAAATGTCAATGACGTCATACACATCGTACGAGCAGAGATACTGCTTTACGGCAATCCTTCAGTCACTTTGGTGCTTTCGCGCTCTGCACTTTCTTTTCTCTCGAGGCATCGACAACACCACTGACACGGGTAAATACACACGCTAGAAGAGTTTTTGTTTTAAGGTTTTTAAACACCACACTGAAAATACACACACACATTCTGGTCCCGCTTCGGATGCCACGATGCCATCAAGCGGTATCTCTGGTCATAATCAGTCCTTCACTGACCAATCAGCTTCCATTAGCAGAATGCTAGCGTGCAATGGGCAACAACAACTCAACCTGTAAGAAATCGAAAGGACATAAGTACTCGTTCATTCAACTTTCGACCTATAACCCATGTTGAACTTGCAAAATCTACAATCAAATCTGAGATTTCTCAACGGCAATCGGGTGAAAGAGACAAATTTAGCCGCTAGCTCCATAGACTCCCATTCATTTTGCACTCATGGGCGATCGCCCCCAGTGGAACTCTGCTGGAACTACAACCAAAATTCGGTACAATAGGACTTAATAGGGAGTGAACAGGCTCTCTGTAGACGGGCTCTGGTGACACTCATTATTGCGTAGTGGACTTACAAGTTGTTTCATTAAGTTTGCTGCGGTCGCTTGCGAGTGTCCGCCATGTTGAATGGATTCTTCTGATAATGGCAGTTAGAGCAACGACGTGACATTGATGACAGAAATAATAGTTTAAATAGGAGTGTTTACTCAAAAATGTTGAGTAAATATACATATATATATATATGTATAAAAGCCCATATAAAACATTTTATATCCATTCCACTATCTGTCTTTCAGAAATGAGAATGGAATTAGACTTGCCAATAATGTATTTGATGGTGACTCCTTCCTGCCTGATGCATTACTGGAAAAGCAATTATCCTCTATAATGCACACATGGTCAAAGCTCCCCATTATGTTTAGTTCCTGTTAAGGGCTCCATCTTTTTATCTCACCGATCGTAATGTTACAAATTGGAAAAGACACTCAGTGTGTCTGTTCCGACCACAATCTGATCAGTTAAGGCATCAGGATATGGCTATTGAACTAAGAGAACAACATTACCCAATGTGAGATCACTGCTAGAAGGGTGAAGCTCACAAAACCTGACAAGAACATTTATGGGTCATATTTTCTATAAATATAATGGCTTTTTTTTATTTTTAATCAAATTCATTACATAAAATGCCAATTCAAGTCACAAAATAAACACATACATTTTTGTTAATAATTTTAGTGCTTCAGCTTATGCTCATTTCAGTGTATTGCCAAGCCAACATTTCACATTTTTAATTCCTCGTTTCAATTTTTCAACTAATATTTATTTTATTTATATTTAATTTCAGCCTCATTTCAAGTAACAGAATTTAATTAACAGAAGTATATATATTATATGTAATATATATATATATATATATATATATATATATATATATATATATATACACACACACATATGAAGAGCTCTTTTCCAAAAGGTGATAAACGCCATTTTGAGTTTGTCATGTCATTTTGCTGTGTACTGAACCTATTCACTGCTCCATCGACGTTTCATGCCAAATCGCTATATTTCCTTGTTTAAAATGTACTGGAAGATGCAGTTTCTTTTCAAAACGCGATAAGCGCCAAACCTATTTTTAGCCTAAACACGATAAATCCTCTCGACTAATCAGAATTCGGTGAGTGTTCTACGCAATCCAGCACGGCGGCGCTCTGAACAGAGGTTTGTTTATGTTCATTCATTCCTCAAAATGAGTGCTAGTTTTCTACTCGACTAGTAGTAGTTCATTTAAGCCATTAGTTTAGTCACATATTTATATTGATTAGTTTAGTCGCATATTTATATTGATTTAATTACTTAAATATATATGGGAGAGAAACCATAATGAGCGTTTTTGATTGCCTATTCCGCATCTCAACGCTAGCATAAAGCTTGCCACAAAGAACCGACAAAAGTAATGATTATGCATGAAACATTTGAACTGTTTATTTTTGAATGTAACTAGTGTTTTCTGTGTCAGTGTCGGCTGCAAAGATAAAGTTGACTATGCTGACTCGCCATCTTCGCAGTAGTGAACGCGCATATAGAGAGAAATGCACACTTCGAATTAGCCTACATATGCAGAGAGTACCCCATTTCTTTTCGTTTTTTATTGTTTTGTTTAAAAGTAGACATTTCAAGCTTTTTATAGATATACTTCTCAGGACTGTGAGGCAAGTATCGCTGTGCTCCAGATCACGCGCGCGCCTCCGTGTCCTGATCATATGTCTGCTATATTTGCTTCTTATTTATTTATTATTAATCCAGTCAATTTGTTGATGAAACATTGATTAAAATGAAGATACAATTTATACAAAACGAAATTCACTTTAAAGAAAGGCTTTCTACTAAACAAAACTTAATAAGTGGTCAAAATCATGTGTGAGCCATTCCAAATGTTTTCTGATATATTGGGCATCTTATGATCATATCTGACTCATCTCATGAGGTTCCCTTTTCATATAATCAACATAGATGAAAAAACAAATAACATTATATTATTAAACATAAATATGAAACGTATGTTTAAGTTTTTTTTAACTTAGCCTATATTCAAGCGTCACGCTTTGCTCACATGCTGTGTAGCCTATACATGCGTGTGTGTGTGAATATCGTTATCATTATTGAATATTTTTAATAATTCGTTTTGGGTTTTTTTCATGCATATTTAGTGGACAAATTACTTGTTACTACTTGTTATAGGTTTGACACTTTACTAAAAATGACTTATATTGTCTAAAAATGACTAAAAAATCCAAGACAAACCATGGATTTATAGCGTTTTGGGAAAAAAATAATTAACTTTTAAATTATCACAAACAATATTGTATTTTGATTTAATAATCATTGTTCAACATGTTCAGACTGGGCCAATAAAACATTTCAACAGGATAAATTGAATATTCAAAAAATGTGTGGGTCTAGGTAAAAAAAAATAATTTTCCTGAAAACTATTGAAATGGATTTATAGCGTTTTGGAAAATAACTCCTCATATTAAACATTCCCAATGACATATAATATTTATATGCACACACTGTATGTATTAAAAATTCTTAATGACATTAAAACAGTGATATATTATTTAAGTTGTAAAAAAAAAAATATATATATATATATATATATATATACATTATTTTAGTATTTATTGAATTTATAATTATTTAAATAAATGGAAAATAATGAGAATTTTTGGTTAAATATTTTCACAATTTAAAAAAACGTAATGCTCTTAAAAAGATTTCAATGGAAAATGTCATTTTTCATTTGTTGTTTTTGGATTTTGGATATTTCTTATGCATGTTGTATTTCACGTATCTGGTATTTGAATAACTGTCTGAAATATGATGATGATTTATCTCTCCATAGCCCCGTCTAAGGGGTTCACCCAGAAATACACTCGTCTTTTACATTTAATTATGTTCTTGTTCTTATCACCTGAAATAATAGAATTAAAGAGATAACAAAATCGCAAAAGAATGCATTAACGACTAATTAAAGTGATTAGTTATGAACATGACTCACATGTTTATCATACTCCACGCCTTCTTTTCACCTTCCAGGCAGCCAGTTGAACAGAAAGTGAAAAAGGGAAGCTTTCAGCAGAAGCCTATCGCCAGAGGAGCATCCAGCTTCCTGTAACAGCATCCAAATTTCTTATCAGGCCGTGGGCCTGTGGAACAAAGCTGAGGATTGTGGCTCCTAAGGACCTTCAGCCCCTGCCACAGAACGCCTCTGTAACACAACACACTTCAGCAATCATCACAACAAGTACTTTCATTATCCCACAACCTTCCAAACGCCTGGTGCTCCACTCCGGCTTTGTTACTCATGAACCTCGACCACCCTCACTCAGAGGAAGCAGATGTGTTTAAAAAATAGTTTTCAGTCTATGTCGATTGTGTTTTCTGTATCGCACGCGTGGTTTGATGTGGGTTTATTGTTGTTGCTGCTTATGTAACCTTGTTTCGTAAAACTTCAAATTCACTTGTATTGTGTTTTGCATGATTGTGCTGTGTAAAATAGACCTGATGGAGGAAACTAACACAGGTAACTTTGAACTACCTGACTGATGTTTGGATATGTATTTTGCCATTTAGAAATATTGCTTTTGCGCTTTAAAGTGTTTTTAAAGTCATAGATTGCGAATATTTTTTTACATTAAATATAATAAATTTTATTTTAAAAAAATGTCCTGTTGTGTCATATGTCATAATATAACCAGCAATGTAACACACACACACACACACACACACTCACTGGACACTTCAGTCAATCACAGGGCATCAACTCAATGCGTTTAGGCATGTGGACATGATCAAAAAGATCTGCTGAAGTTCATCAGATTGGAAAATTAAGGTGATTTAAGTGACTTTAAAAAAGGCACGGTTGTTCTATTGTTGGAGTACTTCAGAAACTGCTGATCTACTGGGATTTTCACGCACAACCATCTCTAGGGTTTACAGAGAATGGTCCGAAAAAAATATCCAGTGAGCGGCGATTCTGTGGGAGAAAATGCCTTGTTGATGCCAGAGGTCAGAGGAGAATGACCAGACTGGTTCAGCTGATAGAAAGTAACAGAAACTCAAATAAGCAGAAGAGCTGTGGTTCCCGTCCTGGGGTCCGCGCTCCCCTGAGGGGGGGCACCAGAGTTCGCAGGCTTATATGCTTTGAGCTCAAATATGGAAACAAAAAAACCTATAGGAATGCTCCAAATGATCAGCCACGGGTCGGAACCAGTTGATAATTACTTCCTTTGATTCCAGACGTAGTCTTCAGCTCGCCGATCACATAAATGAATCACATTTCCACTACGCAAAAGACACGAGCTTGGTGCGAGGAATATGAATATGGTCTCCACCAGGCTAGAGTACAATAATAACTCAGTGAAAAGGTGTGTTTAATTCCCAACCAATCGCCCGTAACTGTAGCGGCTGTACATCAGCAGACATGTGCTGCTCTTCTTCACTCTTTCCCTCACACGAGAGCGTGTCCTCCTCATTAGAGCTTCAGGTGAAGGGTTCCCAGTAGTGGAGATGCACTGGTCGACAGACCATCAATCAGAACCGGCCAGTTCACTTTTTTTTTTTCACCCAATCTCTGTTCTGGACTTGCAAACAAAATGCATTGCAATTATTTCCCAAAATGTAATTTGTGTGGAAATATTACCACGGTCTGTAAGCAGGACGTTAACAGAGGCCAGAGAAGGGACACGCTGAAGACGGACACAAAGAGGAGAGCAGAGAAAATACTGTACCAGGCAGGGCAAGCTCACTGTTACGATGCTCGTAATATTGGAAGAAAATTCTACACATTAAATTGATGTGGGGGCTTATATGAGTGCATTTCTGATGGGAACTGACCGACTTCACAAAAGCTTCAATGACATTTTCTTTTCATCTTATCTCCATATGAACCTACCTCGGGTTTCAGAACCACGGGCCTACACAACGGTGACACTCCTGTCAGCTCAGAACAGAAACTGAAGCTACAATTCACACTGACTCATCAAAACTGGACTATAGAAGATTGGAACAATGTTGCCTGATCTGATGAGTCTCGATTTCTGCTGCGACATTCAGACGGTCGGGTCAGAATTTGGTGTAAACATGAAAGCATGGGTCCATCCTGCCTTGTATCAGCGGTTCAGGCTGCTTTTTACAACCCCAAATCAGAAAAAGTTGGGACATTTTGAAAAATGCAATAAAATCAAGAATCTTTGATTTGTTCATTATATTTAACCTTTTATAAACTGACAGAAGTACAAAGAAACATTTTCCAATGTTTTCACTGACCAACATAATTGTATTTTGTAAATATGAACAAATTTTGATTTTGATGGCTGCAACACACCCCCAAAAAGTTGTGACAGAGACATGTTTACCACTGTGTCACATCACCTTTCCTTTTAAGTACACTGGAGTGGAGTGGAGTGGAGGATACTAATTGTTGGAGTTTTGCTAGTGGAATATTTGCCCAATCTTGTCTGATACGAGACAGCCACTCAACAGTCTGTGGTCATCGTTGCCTGATTCTCCTTTTCATGGTGGGTCATATATTTTCCATAAGATCATATCTGGACTGCAGTAAACAGGCACATCCCTTCTATGGTGCAGAGTGTCTAGAAACAACTCAGTTTTAGCATGTGCAGAATGAGGCCTGGCTTTGTCTTGCTTCCCAGGAAAGATGTCATCTTGATGGCAGTTTATGTCTCTGTACAATCCAAATACATGCCTCCATGTCAATGGTACCTTCACAATAATGCAAGTTACGATACCGTTTGCAATGATGCACCTCAATACCAGCACAGATGTTTGCTTCTGCACCTGTCGCTCGTGAAAGTCTGGTTGGTCCCTTTCGTCTTTGGGACTGAGAACTCGATGTCCATTTTCTTCCAAAAACAAGCTGAAACATGGACCCATTTGACCACAGCAGACATGTCCACTGTCTTCTAGAGCATCTGAGATGAGCTCAGGCCCAGAGAACTCGCCGGCATCTCCACATAGAACTGGTGTAAAGCTTTCTCCTTGCGTAACAGAGATTCAAGTGGCATTTCTTAATGCAGAGTCAGACTGTGTTCAGTGAAAACGGTTTTCCAAATTACTCCTGAGCACGTGTCTGTATTTAACGGATTAGCATGATGGTATCTTGTGCAATGCCATCTGAGGGTTCAAAGGTCACGCACATTCAACAGAGGTCTACTGCCTTACCCAACACAGACTGAGATTTCTCTGGATTCCCTGAATCTTGTGACAATATTATGTATGGAAGATGATGAAAGGCATAAATTCTTTGCAATCTTGCATTGAGAAATGGGATTTTTTAATTGTTTGACAATTCTCTCATGATATTTGGCACAAAGTGATGAGCCATGACCCATCTTTGTTTAAAAAGACTGAGAAGCACTTTTACACCCAAACACGATACCCTCAACTATTACCAATTCACCTGCTCATTGTGGACTGTTTCAAAATAGTTGGAGAATCTAATTTGGATAATCTTTTCACTTTTATTTGGTCTCTGTCCCAACTATTTACAGGAAGGCATCCTTCCTTTTTTATAGTCGACTCCCTCTATGTCATCAGAGTGACTAAATGAACAACATGTCCCATAATTAACACATTGTTGCATCCGCCTACCATTATACATTCGTCACACATTTCTTATTGTCCATTTGAGATGTCAAAATTGTCTGGAAGGAACGTTTTACACAACATTACCAATATAACAGTTTTTTTTTACCCCATAATATAACCATATTTTGATCACAACTGGCAGCAGATGAGAAGTCCTACTGCGTGTCACTTCTTTCCCCAGTTGGTCTGAACATCTGCGCAAATCATAACAGTGTTGAAACCTCAAACGAACACTAACACGTGTCTGTTATGCTTCTATTTTGGGTTCATTAATCCACTTTCTGTCTTTTGTTCTCTTATTCCACATATTGAGTTACCTGGTTTCCCTCAAAATATCTTGTTTATGAAGAGTGTATAACAAAAGTACCTGATTTGAATAAATGGTAAGTGAATGCTAAGCAGCCTTCTCTAGAAGAGAGGAAGGTACTAACATTAACTGGCTTGTTTGAGTGTAATGTCAAAGGTTCACAATGACACTCTCATTTCCTGAAGTAAATGTGAGTGCATATACAACATGCAAAAAGTCCATTCGACATAGTCAATGAGGGACCTGAACCATACCTAGAGACTTTACAGTGGGCTCTTTTGACATGGGCCGACAACCATTCAGAAAAATCAAGCAAATATAGAGCAACATGTAAAAATCCAATCAGAGCTAGTGGACTGCTGGGTTGTTTATCGCAATCACCCAGGACACCCTAGCAAATGCATTGCAAAGCCCTTGAAAAAACACTGTAGTGAGTGCCAGTGAGTTTCACAGCAAACACCACTCACATTTTCTTCAGTAAATGTAGTTTAACTAAAGTGACTAATGTGTTTTATTTGGCAGTGCTTTACTATCTAACCGTCCACACATGTAAACCCAACAGTTCTGACGACAGCACTGTTTCTCCAGCTTCCTTCTACACAAACGGGACACAAAAACAGCACTGAAAAACAGGATTTTTTTAATCTAACTTCAGCTGTGTCCCACAATCCGCTCTTCCTTTCGTTCTCCATCCATTTCCTGCTGTATTCTGGCTGTCGTGATCTGTCCATGTGCATCCTGTGCTTCGGGGGGATTTTTCCTGTATCCCCCCCACCTTTGACCTGAAAATGGACCATATCTGGACCATAAGTCCCTCTGTTTCTGTCTCCTAAAACAACAACTCCTTTGCCACCAGTTTTTGGCAGACAGGTGTGCCCTACAAGATTATATTGTTCAATCTGACCTGCAGGCTCTTGGGAATGAGGAAGTCGAAATGAAAGTTATTTGTTAATGATGGACGAAACTGGGCTTGTCTTAGCAGATCCCAAAGCAAGGTTGCAGTTACTAGATCATGAGATGTCAAGTGAGGGTAAGAATGGCAGTGTCCTTTAAGCGGAAACTGTCCTGCTTACGGAGTGCTATGCTCTTTGGAACAGAATTCCTGGTGAGGTTAGGCTTGTCCACAGGGGACAAGCCCTCTGGACATGTTTTTATGACTCAAGCTGAGCTCGGCATGATGGAGTACCAAACATCTGATTCCTCAGCTGTGTTGTACCTTACATTTGCAGATTTCCTGCAGGCCTTGGCATTGTGACAACCCTACGGACAAAAGCTGGAAAAAAATTAAGCAGCTGAATCCCTGTTCAACCTGTAATTCTGAACATTTATGTAAAACCTTTATATAAATAAGAATATTTGAATAAAACATTTTCCAAAAAAGTGTTATAGTAAGAATGGGATTGAGGGATTTTCATTCCTACTTTTTTTCAACACTTAATCTCAGGTTGTTATCATTCCAAACCTCGCATTAAACCCCAGGTAAAGTAACATTTCACACTTGTAATTCAGAAGTGGGGTTATCAATGCTTTGAACCCAGGGTAATGAAACCCTGCTCCGGAGCAGAGTCTGCACCGCTTTTAACCCAGGGTAATGAAACCCTGCTCCGGAGCAGAGTTAGCACCGCTTTTAACCCAGGGTAATGAAATCCTGCTCTGGAGCAGACTTAGCACCGCTTTTAACCCAGGGTAATGAAACCCTGCTCTGGAGCAGAGTTAGCACCACTTTTAACCCAGGGTAATGAAACCCTGCTCCGGAGCAGAGTTAGCACCGCTTTTAACCCAGGGTAATGAAACCCTGCTCCAGAGCAGAGTCTGCACCGCTTTTAACCCAGGGTAATGAAACCCTGCTCTGGAGCAGAGTTAGCACCGCTTTTAACCCAGTGTAATGAAACCCTGCTCCAGAGCAGAGTTAGCACCGCTTTTAACCCAGTGTAATGAAACCCTGCTCTGGAGCAGAGTCTGCACCACTTTTAACCCAGGGTAATGAAACCCTGCTCCGGAGCAGAGTTAGCACCGCTTTTAACCCAGTGTAATGAAACCCTGCTCTGGAGCAGAGTCTGCACCACTTTTAACCCAGGGTAATGAAACCCTGCTCCGGAGCAGAGTTAGCACCGCTTTTAACCCAGGGTAATGAAACCCTGCTCTGGAGCAGAGTCTGCACCACTTTTAACCCAGGGTAATGAAACCCTGCTCTGGAGCAGAGTCTGCACCACTTTTAACCCAGGGTAATGAAACCCTGCTCCGGAGCAGAGTTAGCACCGCTTTTTACCCAGGGTAATGAAACCCTGCTCCAGAGCAGAGTCTGCACCGCTTTTAACCCAGGGTAATGAAACCCTGCTCCGGAGCAGAGTTAGCACCGCTTTTTACCCAGGGTAATGAAACCCTGCTCTGGAGCAGAGTCAGCACCGCTTTTAACCAAGTGTAATGAAACCCTGCTCCGGAGCAGAGTTAGCACCGCTTTTTACCCAGGGTAATGAAACCCTGCTCTGGAGCAGAGTCAGCACCGCTTCTGCAGTGTTAACCCCGCATCAGTGTGCCAAACTTGTACAATGTGAAACAATACGGCATTAGAAAGTTATTACTAGATGCTTAGTAACAGACAACCAATCGCATGCTTTCTATTCAAGTGCTTTGGACAGTGAAGGAAACAGCACGTTGTATAAACAGTAATGTAGTATAGTAATCAATGTAGAGCTGCTTTGAAACAATATATTACACACCTTTGGTGTGAGAGACCCGGGTTCGAATCCACTGTGAGACGCCAATGTGCCCTTGAGCAAGACACTTAACCCCTAGTTGCTCCAGAGGTGTGTGACCTCTGAAATATAGCAATTGTAAGTCGCTTTGGATAAAAGCGTCAGCTAAATGAATAAATGTAAATGTAAAATGTAAATATAATAGAGGTGACTTGACTTGACTTAATGTCAGCATTAGAGGAGAAATAATATCAAATGGTGACAAAAGGCGTGACATGTGGGGTAAAGAATAGATTTTTTCATTCTCAACTTTATAGTCTGATAAGAGCATTCTGGGGCCGGTTGCATAAACGGCCATCATGTTAAGTTTTAGTATGATGCACTAGTAATTAGTCAGGGGCAGTCAGTCTTACTTTTCTGTATGAAATTAGGCCAATCTATGTTTTTATATAACTGATTTTAAAAAAGCTATGAACGCTATGATTAATGCAACCAGCTCCATGTTAAACTTGATAGTACAGTCGGCAATATATGATATGAGTATTCACAAAGCCTTAATGTAAACACATCGTCTCTGGTTACCCACTTAACCTCTGCTCCCTAAGATGAGGGAACGAGACATTGCGTTTGCTAATGCTTATGGGGAAACGCATGCGGCGTTCGTCCAGTCAGTGACACTGACACATCAAATTGTTGACCCAGGGATTAGAAATGTACAATGTTAACCCCAGGTCAATTACGTGCAGTGTGAAATGTGAAGCAAGATAACCCAGGATTATGTTTACCCAGGGTGTAGAGTGGCCCATATTAACTGTTTAAAGTGTGAGAAACCCTCTTATGTTGTTTCAAGCCTGGATGTTTAATGGTCAATTAATCATTTAAGTCATACTAAATTACAGCTATCATAATGAACTTATGTGAAATTACTTATTACTGTTTGTCATAAAAAATGTACTCTACATTTTTTGACATACGCCACAGTAATACAACAGTATTGTTTGAAGTGCCTTGGTGTACAATTAAAACAACATTGTACATGAATCATGCCATAAAATCTCTTCCAAAACCCAGATCCACACAGGCTCAGTTTGATCCCCTCAGTTCGTGCACACCGTCTCTGTGAAGCCTTGGTTTTTGTGAATGATTTAAGTGTTCAAAAACAAAGGTTCACTAGGTAGTGCGCATGTGCCAAATGTGTCAGTCCGTGCTCATGGTAAGTGGGGTGTGCGTCGAAGGGCTTTGAACTGTGCACTAAAAGGATGTTGAATGTGGAAAATGTACGAAAAAGATACTTCCCATGTCCGCGTTGCACTCCGGCTCATCCATGTCAATGTAACGCAAATGTTTTCATCAGCAGAGTCCACCTTTTTACTACACATACATCCTTGTGTGGCAAGAACTTGTGTGCATGGACAACAATGTATGCACCAGTGATTCGAGCATTTGGTCCACTAAGTAGTCCGTATGCACTGGACAGAGCAGAATGCTGAAAATATATCCTTCTCGGGAACAGTCCACGTGACTGCTGATTTGTGCACAATATTTGCATGCAACCCTATTTTTGTGTCCACACGAACTTGTGCATGGACAAGTGTTCGAAAATAAATGTCCGCTGGGTAGTCGTAGTCCGTACACGCTGAATGCATCAATCCCCACTTACGGTCAGTGGAGTAGTGTACTTCTCACACTCAACTGTTCACTAGATGGAGTGGAACGTGGAAAATATACAATAGGATACTTCCCATGTCTGTGTGTCGCTCCGGCTCCCGGACGGTCTACAAGACCCAAATCTCATCATTACAGTCCGCTGACGTCCACACACACCATCCACATGCAACACTGATTATGCATCATTATGTACGACAGCGCATGCACGAGTGATTTAAACGGTTGAAAACAAAGGTTCACTAAGCAGTGCATTACGTATGCACTGAACAATGGAGTGTACTTTGAATGGCTTACACATTCAACTGCACTAGGATGAGCCGTATAAGTGACCTGACTTGGAGCACTTTACAGGCTGCAACTCTTTGTCATTCAAATAGTGTATATCGACCAACATTTTGTTTTTCCAGGAAGTTAAACGCAGTGCATTCTGGGGAAAACAGACCATTCTGCTTTAGATTTAGGCTTTTAGGCTTAATGCTGCTTCATACCATGACTGCAGGATATCTATATCTCTGAAATATCTGTGTGTGTGTGTGTGTGTGTGTGTGTGTGTGTGTGTGTGTGTGTGTGTGTGTGTGTGTGTGTGTGTGTGTGTGTGTGTGTGTGTGTGTGTGTGTGTGTGCGCGCTTACGTCAGCCAGAGACTGCTCAGGAAGGACCAGAGGAAGGCATCCATGTTGTATTAGTGCAAATGCCAAATGTTATCTTCTTCCTTTGTGAAACACAGACCAAAGGCTTCCAGATGACCCAGATGTCCTCACAGCATTGCACTGTGTCTGTAGTTTGTCTAGAGATTCTCTCTTACAAGATGGCAACCTCTGCGTCTGTATATAACATCTATATTATTATTTTTTTCGAGCAATATAGTGACATAACAAAGGCAATAAGAAGCATTTGATTTTTTTAACAACATAAATCAATCCATTGCTCGAAACGGAGTGGGAAGAAGTCGGACTTATTTAGACCCACCTCGGTCTGTTACAGTTAAAGGAAAAACAAGAAAGAAAAACAAAGGTAGCTGCTTCCTTAATTGTTGACATTATCATTACTCGCAATTACAATTTTAATTATACACAAATGAAAAAAAAAACACAACATATCTTAAATACACACCATATTTTACCGCAAGTAACAATTATAGTAATACCAACAATGGTAATCTGAATACCTACACAGCCTATGAATACATGAATACAACATCAATAATTCTGTATAATAGAAGAAAGTGTAACGGTTACCTTGAATCACATGCATCTTGTGAGCCAATCATATTGTAAGACTATTTTACGCCTTGAGCGAATTCATATTAATTTGTACAGTCTCATTTGCAGATTTTCGTATGATCTGCTTATGCCCCACTGATGTTTAGTTTAAGGGGTTGACCTTCATGCCTTCATGCTTACTTTATAAACACACACACACTGACCGGACACTTTATTAGGTACACCTGTTCACCTTCTCATTAATGCAAATATCTAATCAGCCAAGCACACTTAGGGCATGTTTACACGACAACGATATGCTTAAAACTGAGAAGTTTTTCCTTTGAGTTTTCCGCGTACAGATGACAAGATTGTAAAACCGATCCCCATTCACACAGAGCCGTGAAAACAACTAAAAACCTGTATTCTGCTGTCAGGCGGTTAGATGGAGATGAAACACTATCTAGACTGAACACGTGATACACATGTGCATGACATCATCGTCTTGATTCACGTTTTTGCTGTTTACACGGAGACCGTTTTCAAAATCTGCCACTGAGGCAATGTTTACACGGAAACGATCTGAAGAGAAAACGCAAAAGTGGCGTTGCGTTATCACTTTTCATTCTGCGTTTAGACGAGCGTTATCGGGGGGAAATCCGCGTGCATATGATGACGCAAAAGTGTGTGAAATTTGATGTAGTATGCACTCCAGGCGGCTAGGTGGCGATGTGAAGCACCGCGACACAACAACACCAGTATCTGAGAATATTTTGTACAACTGCTGAAAAGACTCTTGTACGTTTATCAGAGCTGCAATGGCAACTTGAAGGTCCGACGTATGGAAATAATCCGACATATTGGGGTTATTTTCCTGTAATGGCGCATGCCTGTGACGTAAACGCGTACGCGACGAGAGCCACAGTGAGCAGATTTGCGTTTTTACTGTTTAGATGGGAACGCGACGGTGGAGCGTTTTTAAGATTTCCACTCTGGAGGGTGGTTTCACTTTTTTGCGTTTTTAAGCCTCCAAAACGCCGTCGCCGTGTAAACGAAAGGCACATCCGATAAAATATTTTTACGTTTTCACCCAGAATCGTTCTCGTGTAAACAGGGCCTGAAACCCGTTTTCAAAAGTTTCCGTTTTCATTTAAACGAACGGCCAAAACGCATACATGTTTTTACGTTTTTAGTTGAAAACGGTGTCGTTTAAACAGGCCCTCAGGCATAGACATGATCAAGATGATCCGCCGAAGTTCAAACTGAGGCCACATTTACACATAGTCGGGTATTTAGAGGAAGGAATACACCCCCCCCCCCCCCCCCCACACACATACAACAACAACATCGTCGAAAAAACGAGAACTGTGACACAACATCGTTTTCACAAAAGTTGTCATTTACATCCCCCCGCATAAATACGCCGTCGAGCGCCATCATAACTAAACTGGGCGCTCACATGACACGTTAAGCATTTTCTGGCGCATAATGTGACGTTTGAGAACCTAAAACCCTGTTTCTCCCAGTTGACACGGCAACACATAACCGGCGTTATCAGAAATCTCCATTTTGGCCGGAGTTTTTAGAAATAATCGTTTTCTGTGATAAAAACGGGGTTTTCGTGTAAATGAGAATTTGGTGACACTGCAGCATCATTAATGAATAACTACACATTAAAACATTAACGACGGAACAGTTTTCTAAAGTGTTGCGCATCATTATTATGATGGCTTGGGTCAATGGTCAAACCATAAAATCTAAACATAAAAGGCAATTACAACAACACAAAAAATGATGAAGCCAAAAGATTCAAAGTGTTAAAGTGACCTTCGCATAACGAACAGAAAAAATGGACATCATCCAAGGAACACAAAAGCACCCAAAGAACCGGTTGGCGAAAGTAAAGCCAGGTTGTGCCGTGAGAAGTGCTGTAGGTGAGGGCGTCTGTCATGCAGTCAAGCACACCACCGGCTCAGATAAACACGGCTGATGGAGTGTCCTCGAGCACACTGACACCGAGGACACCGAGACCTGATCTCAAACCTGCCTCTGCACTTCAGTGAACACACAATGACGCTTGATTTGTCAAATGAATAAAAATCTGATCCTTGTTGCATTTTGTACTCTGTTGCTGCCACTTTCCCATGCCAGGCAACTCTACGGACACCTGGACAGTGACTCATTATGTGCAGCTGGTTTCCTCATATTGTCCTTTGCCTTTATTTCCATGACTGAACAGCTAAACGCACTTGGTGCACTAGGGAAGTCAATCTTTCTTTCTTAAGCCGAGTCATTGGATGCACTGTTGCCTTGATCATTCCTTTCTAGAAAAGCACGCTTTATTGAGTTGTTTTTCTTTCTTCATTGTATCAAAACATATGATGATCAAAAAATATTTATTTTTTCTTACATATTGGAAGAGCGATAAATGGTAAAATGTGTGCATTGGATAAACGTATAAATATCGTTTTATTTTGCTTTAGTACTATATCAATTTATATTTAATATAAAAGTTTTTTCATAAAAAATGTGCATTTTAAATAATTTTCAGTCAGGGTTCAGAAGTGGCCATAGCACTATTACTGCTGCTACTTTAGTGACAAATGATATTATTGGGGCCTTAGATAAGAAGCAACACTCTGCTGCATTATTTATTGATCTTTCTAAGGCATTTGATTCAGTTGATCATGGATTGTTATTGACTAAACTACGTTCAGTTGGTTTAAGTGAGAAGGCTGTTGCATGGTTTCAAAATTATTTTGTAGATCGTACTCAATGTGTTTATGCTGAAGGTTATAAATCTGATTTTCTTGAGATAACTAAAGGTGTCCCTCAAGGATCAATCTTAGGACCCATTCTGTTTTCAATTTTTATAAATGATTTGGATAGAGATGTTCAAGCCAAATTACATTTATACGCTGATGATACAGTGGTCTATACTCAGGCTTCCACCATTTCTGTAGCAGTGCAGGAACTTCAGACTGCATTTCAGGCATTGCAAAACACATTACTGAGTCTAAAACTGGTTTTAAATACACAGAAAACAAAGTTTATGGTTTTCTCAAAAGCTCGGGCACAGATACTTGACAACTGTGGCCTCTTGTCCTTGGATGGGAAATCAATTGAGAGAGTGTCTTCATACAAGTACTTGGGGATATGGATAGATGATAAGCTCACCTTCAATGAACACATTATTGTTTTAGTCAAGAAACTTAAAGTCAAGCTCGGCTTTTATTTTAGAAACAAATCTTGTTTTACTTTTAGTGCTAAGAAGAAACTTGTGGAAGCTACTTTTCTGTCTGTAATTGATTATGGAGATATATTGTACATGCATGCTGCATCTTCCATCTTGCGTCATGTTGATTCAGTTTACCATGCATCACTACGATTTATAACAAATACAAAGTCCCTTACCCATCACTGCATTCTTTATGATTTAGTTGGTTGGACATCACTTAAAATTCGTAGACAACAGCACTGGTATATCTTTATTTATAAAGCTATACTTGGCAAACTTCCACTGTACCTCTGTAACCTCCTCTCTGTCTGCTCTGGTACCTATCAGCTACGCTCTTCAAAGTGGTTGCTTTTTAACGTGCCACGAGTTACAACCGAATTGGGAAGAACTGCTTTCTCTTATTTAGCACCTTGGGGGTGGAATAATCTACAAAAAGAGTTAAGGCTAGACACCCTTATGTCCATTAATGAATTTAAAACTACTGTAAAGAGTACTGTGATGGAGACATGTTCTTGTTTTTCTTAGGAGTCTCATTGTGTTCTTTTTGTACTTCTTTTATCATGAAAATTTAATTTGGTGTTTGTTGTGTGTGTATTTGTTGTGATTTGGCTGCTACCTTGGCCAGGTCTCTCTTGTAAAAGAGATTCTGAATCTCAATGGGACCTCCTGGTTAAATAAAGGTATAATAAAAATAAAAATATAATTCTTTCTGTTGATTCAACCGTTTGCTTTTGCACGCACACACACACACACACACACACACAGACACAAAGCAAGCCTTTACTGGAGGAGGAGTGTTTGACGCACAACTGTATTGACATTCGTCAATTCACAAATCCAGATCTGAGCATGGTGGATATTAGAGAAATGTTCGTAGTTTTACGTCAGACCGCTGGGGTCAGAATTGGCACAGGTTCGGATTAAGGATAAACAAATATATCAGATGTAAAAATCCACTTTTGCATTCCTTTGTTTAGGACTCAAACAACGGAGTTGACCTGATATAGGGCCTATATACAAAATTAACTTCTCACCATTTTGAGCTAGTTCAGTTGTGCCTGAAGTAAAAGCAAATAGACCTATATTTTATTTTCAATGTAAATCACGTAAAGGTTCTGCTGGCTTTGCGCGTGGGCGTGCGCGTGCGTGTGTGTGTGTGTGCGCGTGTGCGGTGGGCGGAGTCATACATGCCCTCATTTGCGTTAGTCACACACACTTTAAAAGAAACGGGGATGCGCTTCGGGGATGTCATGCTGCGCTCTCGCATCTTCATATGAAACTGCTTCGGAGTTTTTAATCGTCTGTTGTCGCGTTTCTTTTCTTCCTATTGAAACTACCGGATTGTCTAAAGAGACCCTTTCATTCATCTGAAGAACAGCAGACCTATTTCACATAACGTTTAATATAATATACGACAAACTCTCGAAATGTGAGTAGCCTATTTGTTCGTTAAGTGTTTGTTTGTTTGTTTGTTGTGTTGTTTGTAACACTTTACAATACGGTTTCATTTGTTACCATTAGATAACTACATTAGTTAACACAAACTAACACTGAGCAATAGCAGTTATTAATCTTGGTTAATATTAATTTCATTATTTACTAATATATTATTATGTCAAAAGTTGTATTTGTTAACATTAGTTAATACACTGTGAACAACCGATGGACATTAAGTTATAGTTAGTTCTTGTTGATGCTAGTGTTAACAAATCAGAACTTACTGTAAAGTAGCATTTTGTTAATATTCTATTTGGTTACACTTTGTTTTAAGGTGTCCGTTTTACAGTGTGATTATTGCCTACATGTAATTAGGCTACCGATTAATAATAATTAACAACTTGCTCTTATTTTAGAGTTAGGGTTTGGTTTATGGTTAAGTCTTTATAACTACATTAGGCTACATGTTACTAACAAGGACACTAAAATAAAGTATTACCTGTTTTTTTTTTTTTTAGATTAAGTTTTCCTTTAGAAATCGATATTAGATTTAGAAAACAATATTACTATTATAAAATCTAGGCTATGACAACAGAATATGGGTTAGCAACAGCATCTGGTTTGCTATATTGAAATCCACACCAAATTCAGTTGTCATTCAGTACTGTAAAATATTATGATATATGTTCATACACTTCATTCAATGCTGTCTGATATGCTACATTAACATTTTAGATATTGACAGTTATAATATAATATTCAAATAACTGATTTGACTCATGCCATATGATTTGTATATATATATAATGTTACATCTTTGTATATATAGGCTACAAGATATAATGCGAAATAAACGTTACACAATTGATTCATTTTATTGTTACACATTTCAGTCATATATGTAATTGTAATGAGTGAATTCCAATATTCAGATTACATTATTGTGTTTTTTTTTAACTGAACTATCACATGATTATATATTTTTTTCCTCATTTAAACATAGCTAAACAGTGTGATTATACATGCAATTACTGAATAATATTAATTAACAGCATTCATATATTATAGAGTTAGGGTTTGTTTATGGATTTTATAATATGAATATTGTTTTCTAAATCTAATGTAGATAAACCTTCATCTAAAAAAAAGCAGGTAACACTTTATTTTAGTGTACTTGTTACAAATGTAACGTACTTAATGAAGTTATCATAAACCACACCCTAACTGTATAATAAGTGCATGATGTTAATTAATATCATTGCATGGCTTGGTTGAATTCTGATGTAGAATGCGGTCTGTCACAATGTTGCCATGAAAAACAGAGCGTTGCCATGGATTCTAACCGTAGAGACTGAACGGACTATTTTCTTTTGCGGAAGTAATACAATCGTTTTTAAATCAATAAACTACATTTTATATCAATATTTTGTGTCAATATTGTGTTTTGGTAGGTAACAATGCAATAAGCGGGATAATGTAGAGCGAGGCGGTTGTTATAGCGAATACAACCCCTTCAGGCTGATTCAAGACCCCTCCGCGATGAGCCTGTCGGGGTTGTATTTGCTATAACAACCGCCTCGCTCTACATTATCCCTTACTCACTCAGTAACTACGTGTATAATAACACTGTAACAATGCCAACTTAAAATAAAGGGTTACACTTTATAAAACGGTAACACTTTATAATAAGGTCTTACAATAAGGGTTTGGTTTATGCTGGAGCCGTTTGTTTGTGATGTAGAAGGAGAGCACAGTTCTCGTTTTTTCGACTTTTTATTTTAAGGTTTCATTGTTAGAGTGTAATTATACATTTAAGTAATGAGTAATATTAATTAATTACACGTGCTTACTCTCAGAAAAAAAGGTACAAAAGCTGTCACCGTGGCGGGCGGCACCTTTTCAAAAGGTACACCGTTGTACCTAAAGAGTGCATATTGGTCCCTCAAAGGTACATATTAGTACCTAAATGGTACATATTAGAACCCTTTTGAAGGGTACTGTCCCACTGACAGCTTTTGTACCTTTTTTTCTGAGAGTGGTAGGATTAGGATTTGGTTGAGGGTTAGTTGCATGTAATTATGCATAATTTACAGTTCTGGTTTTTTTTTTGGACCCTAGGATGACGACCAGAGAGCGATGGCGAGTTTTCAAGCGCATTAGCCTGATGTTCTTCCTGGCCGTGGTCACGCTCACCGTGGTCCAGAGAGGGAACATCACCTCGCTGCAGGACCTCCAGGCGGACCGGATCGAGAGGCAGACGCGCATGGAGCTCATGGCGGACGGAGAGCTGCAGAAGAACGTCTCGGTGACTGTGAACTTCTGGAAGAGCGCGAAGCGACTCGGCTCCAGCACAGACGGTCCGAGCACGACCCAAAAGCAGAGGCCCACGACATGGGACGTCACCTCCTCCAACTGCAGCATCAACCTCAACTTCTCCTCGTCCGACTGGTTCACGGGTCTCGAAGACAACTTCAAGCAGTTCCTTCTCTACAGGCACTGCCGGTACTTCCCAATCGTCATGAACCACCCGGAGAAGTGCGGCGGAGACGTGGACCTGCTGATGGTCATCAAGTCGGTCATAACGCAGTACGATCGGCGGGAGGTCATCCGGCAAACTTGGGGCAAAGAACAAGTGATCAACGGAAAACGCATCAAGACCATTTTCCTTCTCGGAGCGTCTTCCAACATTGAAGAGCGTGCGAATCATCAGAAGCTCCTGGAATACGAGGATTACATTTACGGAGACATCCTGCAATGGGACTTCATGGATAGCTTCTTCAACCTGACCCTCAAGGAGATCCACTTCCTGAAATGGTTCTCCACGTACTGTGGAGGAACACGCTACATCTTTAAAGGAGACGACGACGTGTTTGTCAGTGTTCCCAACATCTTGGAGTATCTGGAAGTCAGCAAAGACTTGAAGGACCTTTTTGTTGGAGACGTTCTCTTCAAAGCCAAGCCTATTCGCAAAAAGCAGAACAAGTATTACATCCCGCAAGCCTTGTATAATAAGACGCTGTACCCGCCGTACGCCGGCGGAGGAGGGTTCCTGATGGACGGCCCTTTGGCACGGAAACTCTACGAAGCTTGCGAGACTCTGGAGCTTTATCCCATCGACGACGTGTTTCTGGGAATGTGCTTGGAGGTGCTTCAAGTGACTCCGGTAAAACACGACGCTTTCAAAACGTTCGGGCTCGTGAAGAACAAAACCAGTCGGTTGAACAGGGAGCCGTGCTTCTTTAAGAGCATGATAGTGGTGCATAAGTTGCTCCCGCCGGATCTAATGAACATGTGGAAACTGGTCAACAGTGACTTGATCTGTTCGCAGAAATCGGAATTCTTATAGTCTGAGACTTGCTTTCTGAATATGAAGGATCTGCATCCGTAATCGAAGGAAATGAAGGATCTGCGGAGAAGAACTTTGAGGCTACTCAAAGATAAAGTACTCCTTTTTTAAGGAGATTTCTGGACAATATTTTAATTTATGTACCAAATTACATAGTGTGTAATGTGGATAGTGTAAATAATGTGTAAAGGGATCGTTGGTAACCTAGTTTTTTTGGGAACCTTTAGGCTACAGAACCAAAAATTTTAATAATGTACAACCCTGTTTGACTCGTCTGTGGAACCCAAAAATGCCCATTTGAAAAATGCCAAAGTGGTGTAATGTTTTGGATCTCATTGACATTCAATGTATAGACAAGAAAAAGGACATACATTATGGCAGAATTTTCATTTTTGAGTGAACAATTACTTTTAGTCATACATCAGAGACAAAATATAATTGTCCCAAATAGAAGGAAACTAGTCTCTACCTCACCGCTTTTGTTGAGTCTGCCCCTCTGTGGATGAATGTTACCTTCACGTGTTTTCATTAAATAAGACTGATATTTTTTACTGCAATGGTGTACATTTTTAAAATTCCATTACATAATTTACATATATCTTGATGATAGTTGCTGTTCAAGAGGTTGCATCATTTATTGTTGTATTCTTCACACATTGGCATTGTTTGATTTGCCCATAGACATTTTGGTTTACTTTAAAACTGTGAAACAGCAAACTGTCTGGTACATGTTGACTTAATTAATGAAATACCTCCTTGGATCAGAGGGGGCGGAGTTTGGTGTATGATATTTAATTGTACTTGAAGGTTACGCACAACACTTACATTTGTAATCAGAACTACATGGTCTGATTGGGTAGAATATGACAAGAATGAACAGTAAGGTGAAAATGGATTATTATTTGTAAATAAAAATTATTTGTAAATAAAAAGTGTTTGATTTTATATCCTTTGAAATGTCTGAAGTGAACTTGAAGGGGGGGGGGGGGGGTAAGCATTTTTAGTCTTCTTCAAGACTTCAAGTAAAAAAAATTGTATTAGTTAGTAAATTTTACATATAAGTGTATTTTATTGCATTTCAACAAGTTTGGTTTGATTTTCAAAGTTGTTTTCAAAGCTATTTCAACATAATTCAAATACACACACACACACACACATATATATATATTTAAAATATAATAACATATAACATACATTTATATAATATTTAGTGCTGTCAAATTGGTTAAATCAACACTATGTAGTTTTTCAACCTCCATAATATATGGTACATCGACTTACAATAGGTTGAATGACACGTCTGCCATAGCCTGACGTGGTCTGTGTCGCTTTTACTGGCACTATGTAACTTCGGGTTTTGGGTAGGAACCGGAGCACAAAAAGAACTACAAAATTCAACTGCTTTACGGCATACATAGTTTTTCTTCGTTTATGATGTCTTTCATAAAATCATGCATCATACTCTACCTTGTCTGTGGCCATTGTTGATACCAAAGCCGGTGCTGGATAAACAGCGAGTGTGCGCGTGCGACAGTAGGCTGCGGTAGGCTAAATTATTTACGACAGCGGTAATGGACAGTTCCGCTTCCAACCTGTAGGGCGACCGCAGAGGAAAAGTTCCTTGGTGTTGCTTTAATCGCGATTAATCACATCTAACTTTTATAACTACATATATATGCATGCACAAATACACAACCACATACATGCACACACACACACACACACACACACATATATATACAGTATATACTGTACATACACACACACACACACACACACACACACGCACACACACATATATATATATATATATATATATATATATAAACACACACACATATATACATGCACACATAGTAATGTACAAAATGTATATATGAAACGTTGGCCCCGCTTGTGATTTTCACACATTTCAACACAATTCAAATATTTAAAATATAATAATAACATATATGAAATACACAATATTCTGTCAAAGGTTACTTAAATTTTCAACAAATATATTTGAAAATTGTAAAATATAAACAATATAGGTTTATATAGTATTGCATATATAAAATGTACAATACATTTAATGTCTAAACACATTTCCACCTTCTAACCCTGTCAAACAAATCCCGAAATAGCCTATGATTATGTTATTTTGCATATTTTCCTAGAATTAAGATGTACAACTAAACAGTGTTAAATACAAGTCAAAACGGAGATTGTCTAGAATACTAAGATGATTGAAAAAAATTCAAGTTCACTGTATATATTTTTAGGACTTTTAGGGAAAAAATGCTGTAAGATTTCTTGTTCTTTTCAAAGTCAAAACACTGTTGAAGAACCCACACAAAACACTGTTGAAGAACCCACACAAAACACGGTTGAAGAACCCACACAAAACACTGTTGAAGAACCCACACAAAACACTCTTGGAGAACCCACACAAAACACTGTTGAAGAACCCACACAAAACACTGTTGGAGAACCCACACAAAACACTGTTGGAGAACCCACACATAACACTGTTGGAGAACCCACACAAAACACTGTTGGAGAACCCACACAAAACAATGTTGAAGAACCCACACAAACACTGTTGAAGAACCCACACAAAACACTATTGGAGAACCCACACAAAGCACTGTTGAAGAACCCACACAAACACTGTTGAAGAACCCACACAAAACACTGTTGAAGAACCTAAAAAAACACTGTTGAAGAACCCACATAAAACACCGTTGAAGAAACCACACAAAACACTGTTGAAGAACCCACACAAAACACTGTTGGAGAACCCACACAAAACACTGTTGAAGAACCCACACAAAACACTGTTGAAGAACCCACACAAAACACTGTTGAAGAACCCACACAAAACACTGTTGAAGAACCCACACAAAACACTGTTGAAGAAACCACACAAAACACTGTTGAAGAACCCACACAAACACTGTTGAAGAACCCACACAAACACTGTTGAAGAAACCACACAAAACACTGTTGAAGAACCCACACAAACACTGTTGAAGAACCCACACAAACACTGTTGAAGAACCCACACAGACACTGTTGAAGAACCCACACAAACACTGTTGAAGAACCCACACAGACACTGTTGAAGAACCCACACAGACACTGTTGAAGAACCCACACAAACACTGTTGAAGAACCCACACAAACACTGTTGAAGAACCCACACAAAGCACTATTGAAGAACCCACACAAACACTGTTGAAGAACCCACACAAAACACTGTTGAAGAACCCAAAAAACACTGTTGAAGAACCCACATAGACACTGTTGAAGAACCCACACAAAACACTGTTGGAGAACCCATACAAAACACTGTTGGAGAACCCACACAAAACACTGTTGAAGAACCCACACAAAACACTGTTGGAGAACCCACACAAAAGACTGTTGAAGAACCCACACAGACACTGTTGAAGAACCCACACAAACACTGTTGAAGAACCCACACAAAGCACTGTTGAAGAACCCACACAAACACTGTTGAAGAACCCACACAAAACACTGTTGAAGAACCTAAAAAAACACTGTTGAAGAACCCACATAAAACACCGTTGAAGAAACCACACAAAACACTGTTGAAGAACCCACACAAAACACTGTTGGAGAACCCACACAAAACACTGTTGGAGAACCCACACAAAACACTGTTGAAGAACCCATACAGACACTGTTGAAGAACCCACACAAACACTGTTGAAGAACCCACACAAAACACTGTTGAAGAACCTAAAAAAACACTGTTGAAGAACCCACATAGACACTGTTGAAAAAACCACATAAAACACCGTTGAAGAAACCACACAAAACACTGTTGAAGAACCCACACAAAACACTGTTGGAGAACCCACACAAAACACTGTTGGAGAACCCACACAAAACACTGTTGAAGAACCCATACAGACACTGTTGAAGAACCCACACAAACACTGTTGAAGAACCCACACAAACACTGTTGAAGAACCCACACAAAACACTGTTGGAGAACCCACACAAAACACTGTTGAAGAACCCATACAGACACTGTTGAAGAACCCACACAAACACTGTTGAAGAACCCACACAAAGCACTGTTGAAGAACCCACACAAAACACTGTTGGAGAACCCACACAAAACACTGTTGGAGAACCCACACAAAACACTGTTGAAGAACCCATACAGACACTGTTGAAGAACCCACACAAACACTGTTGAAGAACCCACACAAAGCACTGTTGAAGAACCCACACAAACACTGTTGAAGAACCCACACAAAACACTGTTGAAGAACCTAAAAAAACACTGTTGAAGAACCCACATAGACACTGTTGAAGAACCCACACAAAACACTGTTGAAGAACCCACACAAAACACTGTTGAAGAACCCACACAAAACACTGTTGAAGAACCCACACAAAACACTGTTGAAGAACCCACACAAAACACTGTTGAAGAAACCACACAAAACACTGTTGAAGAACCCACACAAACACTGTTGAAGAACCCACACAAACACTGTTGAAGAAACCACACAAAACACTGTTGAAGAACCCACACAAACACTGTTGAAGAACCCATACAAAACACTGTTGAAGAACCCACACAAACACTGTTGAAGAACCCACACAAACACTGTTGAAGAACCCACACAAACACTGTTGAAGAACCCACACAAACACTGTTGAAGAACCCACACAGACACTGTTGAAGAAACCACACAAAACACTGTTGAAGAACCCACACAAAAACTGTTGAAGAACCCACACAGACACTGTTGAAGAACCCACACAAAACACTGTTGAAGAACCCACACACAACACTGTTTAAGAAACCACACAAAACACTGTTGAAGAACCCACACAAAACACTGTTGAAGAACCCACACAAAACACTGTTGAAGAACCCACACAAAACACTGTTGGAGAACCCACACAAACACTGTTGAAGAACCCACACAAACACTGTTGAAGAACGCACACAAACAATGTTGAAGAACCCACACAAATACTGTTGAAGAAACCACACAAAACACTGTTGAAGAACCCACACAAACACTGTTGAAGAACCCACACAAAACACTGTTGAAGAACCCACACAAACACTGTTGAAGAACCCACACAAACACTGTTGAAGAACCCACACAAACACTGTTGAAGAACCCACACAGACACTGTTGAAGAACCCACACAAAACACTGTTGAAGAACCCACACAAACACTGTTGAAGAACCCACACAAAACACTGTTGAAGAACCCACACAAACAATGTTGAAGAACCCATACAAACGCTGTTGAAAAAACCACACAAAACACTGTTGAAGAACCCATACAAAACACTGTTGAAGAACCAACACAAAACACTGTTGAAGATCCACACAAAACACCGTTGAAGAACCCACATAGGCACTGTTGAAGAACCCACACAAAACACTGTTGAAGAACCCACACAGCACACTGTTGAAGAACCAACACAAAACACTGTTGAAGAACCCACACAAACAATGTTGAAGAACCCACACAAACACTGTTGAAGAAACCACACAAAACACTGTTGAAGAACCCACACAAACACTGTTGAAGAACCCACACAAACACTGTTGAAGAACCCACACAAACAATGTTGAAGAACCCACACAAACACTGTTGAAGAAACCACACAAAACACTGTTGAAGAACCCACACAAACACTGTTGAAGAACCCACACAAACACTGTTGAAGAACCCACACAAAACACTGTTGAAGAACCCACACAAACACTGTTGAAGAAACCACACAAAACACTGTTGAAGAACCCACACAAACACTGTTGAAGAACCCACACAAAACACTGTTGAAGAACCCACACAAACACTGTTGAAGAACCCACACAAAACACTGTTGAAGAAACCACACAAAACACCGTTGAAGAACCCACACAAAACACTGTTGAAGAACCCACACAACACACTGTTGAAGAACCCACACAAACACTGTTGAAGAACCCACACAAACAATGTTGAAGAACCCACACAAACACTGTTGAAGAAACCACACAAAACACTGTTGAAGAACCCACACAAACACTGTTGAAGAACCCACACAAACACTGTTGAAGAACCCACACAAACACTGTTGAAGAACCCACACAAACACTTTTGAAGAACCCACACAAACACTGTTGAAGAACCCACACAAAACACGGTTGAAGAACCCACACAAACACTGTTGAAGAAACCACACAAAACACTGTTGAAGAACCCACACAAACACTGTTGAAGAACCCACACAAACACTGTTGAAGAACCCACACAAACACTGTTGAAGAACCCACACAAAACACTGTTGAAGAAACCACACAAAACACTGTTGAAGAACCCACACAAACACTGTTGAAGAACCCACACAGACACTGTTGAATAACCCACACAAAACATTGTTGAAGAACCCACACAAAAAACTGTTGAAGAACCCACACAAAACACTGTTGAAGAACCCACACAAAACACTGTTGAAGAACCCACACAAAACACTGTGGAAGAACTCACACAAACACTGTTGAAGAACCCACACAAAACACTGTTGGAGAACCCACACAAACACTGTTGAAGAAACCACACAAAAAACTGTTGAAGAACCCACACAAAACACTGTTGAAGAATCCACACAAAACAGTTGAAGAACCCACACAAAACACTGTTGAAGAACCCACACAAACACTGTTGGAGAACCCACACAAACACTGTTGGAGAACCCACACAAACACTGTTGAAGAACCCACACAAACACTGTTGAAGAACCCACACAAACACTGTTGGAGAACCCACACAAACACTGTTGGAGAACCCACACAAACACTGTTGGAGAACCCACACAAACACTGTTGAAGAACCCACACAAAACACTGTTGGAGAACCCACACAAACACTGTTGAAGAACCCACACAAACACTGTTGAAGAACCCACACAAACACTGTTGGAGAACCCACACAAACACTGTTGAAGAACCCACACAAAACACTGTTGAAGAACCCACACAAACACTGTTGAAGAACCCACACAAACACTGTTGAAGAACCCACACAGACACTGTTGAAAAACCCACACAAACACTGTTGAAGAACCCACACAAAACACTGTTGAAGAACCCACACAAACACTGTTGAAGAACCCACACAAACACTGTTGAAGAACCCACACAAACACTGTTGAAGAACCCACACAGACACTGTTGAAGAACCCACACAAAACACTGTTGAAGAACCCACACAAACACTGTTGAAGAACCCACACAAAACACTGTTGAAGAACCCACACAAACAATGTTGAAGAACCCATACAAACGCTGTTGAAAAAACCACACAAAACACTGTTGAAGAACCCATACAAAACACTGTTGAAGAACCAACACAAAACACTGTTGAAGAAACCACACAAAACACCGTTGAAGAACCCACATAGGCACTGTTGAAGAACCCACACAAAACACTGTTGAAGAACCCACACAACACACTGTTGAAGAACCCACACAAACACTGTTGAAGAACCCACACAAACAATGTTGAAGAACCCACACAAACACTGTTGAAGAAACCACACAAAACACTGTTGAAGAACCCACACAAACACTGTTGAAGAACCCACACAAACACTGTTGAAGAACCCACACAAAACACTGTTGAAGAACCCACACAAACACTGTTGAAGAACCCACACAAACAATGTTGAAGAACCCACACAAACACTGTTGAAGAAACCACACAAAACACTGTTGAAGAACCCACACAAACACTGTTGAAGAACCCACACAAACACTGTTGAAGAACCCACACAAACACTGTTGAAGAACCCACACAAACACTGTTGAAGAACCCACACAAACACTGTTGAAGAACCCACACAAAACACGGTTGAAGAACCCACACAAACACTGTTGAAGAAACCACACAAAACACTGTTGAAGAACCCACACAAACACTGTTGAAGAACCCACACAAACACTGTTGAAGAACCCACACAAACACTGTTGAAGAACCCACACAAAACACTGTTGAAGAAACCACACAAAACACTGTTGAAGAACCCACACAAACACTGTTGAAGAACCCACACAGACACTGTTGAAGAACCCACACAAAACATTGTTGAAGAACCCACACAAAAAACTGTTGAAGAACCCACACAAAACACTGTTGAAGAACCTAAAAAAACACTGTTGAAGAACCCACATAGACACTGTTGAAGAACCCACACAAAACACTGTTGAAGAACCCACACAAAACACTGTTGAAGAACCCACACAAAACACTGTTGAAGAACCCACACAAAACACTGTTGAAGAACCCACACAAAACACTGTTGAAGAAACCACACAAAACACTGTTGAAGAACCCACACAAACACTGTTGAAGAACCCACACAAACACTGTTGAAGAAACCACACAAAACACTGTTGAAGAACCCACACAAACACTGTTGAAGAACCCATACAAAACACTGTTGAAGAACCCACACAAACACTGTTGAAGAACCCACACAAACACTGTTGAAGAACCCACACAAACACTGTTGAAGAACCCACACAAACACTGTTGAAGAACCCACACAGACACTGTTGAAGAAACCACACAAAACACTGTTGAAGAACCCACACAAAAACTGTTGAAGAACCCACACAGACACTGTTGAAGAACCCACACAAAACACTGTTGAAGAACCCACACACAACACTGTTTAAGAAACCACACAAAACACTGTTGAAGAACCCACACAAAACACTGTTGAAGAACCCACACAAAACACTGTTGAAGAACCCACACAAAACACTGTTGGAGAACCCACACAAACACTGTTGAAGAACCCACACAAACACTGTTGAAGAACGCACACAAACAATGTTGAAGAACCCACACAAATACTGTTGAAGAAACCACACAAAACACTGTTGAAGAACCCACACAAACACTGTTGAAGAACCCACACAAAACACTGTTGAAGAACCCACACAAACACTGTTGAAGAACCCACACAAACACTGTTGAAGAACCCACACAAACACTGTTGAAGAACCCACACAGACACTGTTGAAGAACCCACACAAAACACTGTTGAAGAACCCACACAAACACTGTTGAAGAACCCACACAAAACACTGTTGAAGAACCCACACAAACAATGTTGAAGAACCCATACAAACGCTGTTGAAAAAACCACACAAAACACTGTTGAAGAACCCATACAAAACACTGTTGAAGAACCAACACAAAACACTGTTGAAGATCCACACAAAACACCGTTGAAGAACCCACATAGGCACTGTTGAAGAACCCACACAAAACACTGTTGAAGAACCCACACAGCACACTGTTGAAGAACCAACACAAAACACTGTTGAAGAACCCACACAAACAATGTTGAAGAACCCACACAAACACTGTTGAAGAAACCACACAAAACACTGTTGAAGAACCCACACAAACACTGTTGAAGAACCCACACAAACACTGTTGAAGAACCCACACAAACAATGTTGAAGAACCCACACAAACACTGTTGAAGAAACCACACAAAACACTGTTGAAGAACCCACACAAACACTGTTGAAGAACCCACACAAACACTGTTGAAGAACCCACACAAAACACTGTTGAAGAACCCACACAAACACTGTTGAAGAAACCACACAAAACACTGTTGAAGAACCCACACAAACACTGTTGAAGAACCCACACAAAACACTGTTGAAGAACCCACACAAACACTGTTGAAGAACCCACACAAAACACTGTTGAAGAAACCACACAAAACACCGTTGAAGAACCCACACAAAACACTGTTGAAGAACCCACACAACACACTGTTGAAGAACCCACACAAACACTGTTGAAGAACCCACACAAACAATGTTGAAGAACCCACACAAACACTGTTGAAGAAACCACACAAAACACTGTTGAAGAACCCACACAAACACTGTTGAAGAACCCACACAAACACTGTTGAAGAACCCACACAAACACTGTTGAAGAACCCACACAAACACTTTTGAAGAACCCACACAAACACTGTTGAAGAACCCACACAAAACACGGTTGAAGAACCCACACAAACACTGTTGAAGAAACCACACAAAACACTGTTGAAGAACCCACACAAACACTGTTGAAGAACCCACACAAACACTGTTGAAGAACCCACACAAACACTGTTGAAGAACCCACACAAAACACTGTTGAAGAAACCACACAAAACACTGTTGAAGAACCCACACAAACACTGTTGAAGAACCCACACAGACACTGTTGAATAACCCACACAAAACATTGTTGAAGAACCCACACAAAAAACTGTTGAAGAACCCACACAAAACACTGTTGAAGAACCCACACAAAACACTGTTGAAGAACCCACACAAAACACTGTGGAAGAACTCACACAAACACTGTTGAAGAACCCACACAAAACACTGTTGGAGAACCCACACAAACACTGTTGAAGAAACCACACAAAAAACTGTTGAAGAACCCACACAAAACACTGTTGAAGAATCCACACAAAACAGTTGAAGAACCCACACAAAACACTGTTGAAGAACCCACACAAACACTGTTGGAGAACCCACACAAACACTGTTGGAGAACCCACACAAACACTGTTGAAGAACCCACACAAACACTGTTGAAGAACCCACACAAACACTGTTGGAGAACCCACACAAACACTGTTGGAGAACCCACACAAACACTGTTGGAGAACCCACACAAACACTGTTGAAGAACCCACACAAAACACTGTTGGAGAACCCACACAAACACTGTTGAAGAACCCACACAAACACTGTTGAAGAACCCACACAAACACTGTTGGAGAACCCACACAAACACTGTTGAAGAACCCACACAAAACACTGTTGAAGAACCCACACAAACACTGTTGAAGAACCCACACAAACACTGTTGAAGAACCCACACAGACACTGTTGAAAAACCCACACAAACACTGTTGAAGAACCCACACAAAACACTGTTGAAGAACCCACACAAACACTGTTGAAGAACCCACACAAACACTGTTGAAGAACCCACACAAACACTGTTGAAGAACCCACACAGACACTGTTGAAGAACCCACACAAAACACTGTTGAAGAACCCACACAAACACTGTTGAAGAACCCACACAAAACACTGTTGAAGAACCCACACAAACAATGTTGAAGAACCCATACAAACGCTGTTGAAAAAACCACACAAAACACTGTTGAAGAACCCATACAAAACACTGTTGAAGAACCAACACAAAACACTGTTGAAGAAACCACACAAAACACCGTTGAAGAACCCACATAGGCACTGTTGAAGAACCCACACAAAACACTGTTGAAGAACCCACACAACACACTGTTGAAGAACCCACACAAACACTGTTGAAGAACCCACACAAACAATGTTGAAGAACCCACACAAACACTGTTGAAGAAACCACACAAAACACTGTTGAAGAACCCACACAAACACTGTTGAAGAACCCACACAAACACTGTTGAAGAACCCACACAAAACACTGTTGAAGAACCCACACAAACACTGTTGAAGAACCCACACAAACAATGTTGAAGAACCCACACAAACACTGTTGAAGAAACCACACAAAACACTGTTGAAGAACCCACACAAACACTGTTGAAGAACCCACACAAACACTGTTGAAGAACCCACACAAACACTGTTGAAGAACCCACACAAACACTGTTGAAGAACCCACACAAACACTGTTGAAGAACCCACACAAAACACGGTTGAAGAACCCACACAAACACTGTTGAAGAAACCACACAAAACACTGTTGAAGAACCCACACAAACACTGTTGAAGAACCCACACAAACACTGTTGAAGAACCCACACAAACACTGTTGAAGAACCCACACAAAACACTGTTGAAGAAACCACACAAAACACTGTTGAAGAACCCACACAAACACTGTTGAAGAACCCACACAGACACTGTTGAAGAACCCACACAAAACATTGTTGAAGAACCCACACAAAAAACTGTTGAAGAACCCACACAAAACACTGTTGAAGAACCCACACAAAACACTGTTGAAGAACCCACACAAAACACTGTTGAAGAACTCACACAAACACTGTTGAAGAACCCACACAAAACACTGTTGGAGAACCCACACAAACACTGTTGAAGAAACCACACAAAAAACTGTTGAAGAACCCACACAAACACTGTTGAAGAATCCACACAAAACAGTTGAAGAACCCACACAAAACACTGTTGAAGAACCCACACAAACACTGTTGGAGAACCCACACAAACACTGTTGAAGAACCCACACAAACACTGTTGAAGAACCCACACAAACACTGTTGGAGAACCCACACAAACACTGTTGGAGAACCCACACAAACACTGTTGGAGAACCCACACAAACACTGTTGGAGAACCCACACAAACACTGTTGGAGAACCCACACAAACACTGTTGAAGAACCCACACAAACACTGTTGGAGAACCCACACAAACACTGTTGGAGAACCCACACAAACACTGTTGAAGAACCCACACAAAACACTGTTGAAGAACCCACACAAACACTGTTGAAGAACCCACACAGACACTGTTGAAGAACCCACACAAACACTGTTGAAGAACCCACACAAAACACTGTTGAAGAACCCACACAAACACTGTTGAAGAAACCACACAAAACACTGTTGAAGAACCCACACAAACACTGTTGAAGAACCCACACAAAACACTGTTGAAGAACCCACACAAACACTGTTGAAGAACCCACACAAAACACTGTTGAAGAAACCACACAAAACACCGTTGAAGAACCCACACAAAACACTGTTGAAGAACCCACACAACACACTGTTGAAGAACCCACACAAACACTGTTGAAGAACCCACACAAACAATATTGAAGAACCCACACAAACACTGTTGAAGAAACCACACAAAACACTGTTGAAGAACCCACACAAACACTGTTGAAGAACCCACACAAACACTGTTGAAGAACCCACACAAACACTGTTGAAGAACCCACACAAACACTGTTGAAGAACCCACACAAAACACTGTTGAAGAACCCACACAGACACTGTTGAAGAACCCACACAAACACTGTTGAAGAACCCACACAAAACACTGTTGAAGAACCCACACAAAACACTGTTGAAGAAACCACACAAAACACTGTTGAAGAACCCACACAAAACACTGTTGAAGAACCCACACAACACACTGTTGAAGAACCCACACAAACACTGTTGAAGAACCCACACAAACAATGTTGAAGAACCCACACAAACACTGTTGAAGAAACCACACAAAACACTGTTGAAGAACCCACACAAACACTGTTGAAGAACCCACACAAACACTGTTGAAGAACCCACACAAACACTGTTGAAGAACCCACACAAACACTGTTGAAGAACCCACACAAAAGGGAACTTCATACATCCGAAAACAGAGCAAAAAAAAACCCACATATAAACTGTTGGCCTATAAACTGCTATCCAGATAGATACACATCTTGAAACTTGACAGAGTATTTGACTTGTACATACTGTAGTATCTATGAATTTGACTTGTACATACTGTAGTATCTATGAATGGTGACTCAGAGTAAACTGAGATCAAGTTATGATTGATATCACAAAGCCACGTCACATCACTGAGAAATCATACGCACAGTGAATGATTTCCATTACACGAGAGTATATGTTAAAACTTCATGCTGATTTGTACTCGGCTTTCGCCAAGATAAGCACCAACTAAGACGTAGCTTTACAGTAACCTATGCTTCTCCATCCATTTACGCTTCTTTCCATCTGGTGACGTGAATCTCCTTCTGTCTGGTGTTAATAGTGTATTTGCGCGTCAGCACACACAACGGCTGCAATCACAGTGCGGTCCCCCCATAACAACCCTCTGGATTGAGCGGAGTAGGGAACATCTCTAGGGTCTTCAAGTGGGCACCTTCCGTCCTCAGTGTTTCGTCGACTAGCCCACGACACCTCAAGAGGGCTCGACAGTGACTCTGGCGTCCCAGAGTCACCCCCCTCGTCCCCCACTCAACTCAGCCCAGCTTACTGACCTCTACTTCCCTCTTGCTGCTGAGACCTAACCACAATCTCACAATCTCTCCGCAACCCAACCATACGCGCCAACCCGTTTGACTAAGGCTGTCGAGCCCCACTGGTGCGTTAATATGCAGTTTCAGTGGCAACGGTTCCGTATGGCATACCACCTACCACGAAACACAATATCTGCCCAACCACCCGTCATTCACGCAATATATGAATAAAACAGTGCAGCTTTCAGTTATTGAGATCTACTCTTTAATGAATGGGTTTGGCAAGGGCTAAATCATTCATTCATTATTCATTGAGAAAATAATATTCAGTCAACTGTGTCAATATTGTGAAGAGTATGGGATTAAAATGTTGTCAAAATTATGACAAAAAAAATCCAATTATGATTTAAATTAAGACTTGCTAAAATCTTAATTGACATACCAAGTCAAAATTACGACATTAAAAAGTCGAAATTATAACAGTCTTAACCAAATTATGACATAAAAAGATGAATTTACTACAAAAAGTGAATGTCATAAATGAAAGTCATAATGTATTCCATCATAATGACTTTCTATGATGTCATAGCATGGACATAGAAAGTCATTACCTTTTGTCTTGGCATGTCATATATTGACTTTTTATGTAAAAATTTCGAGCTAATACAATTATAGCTGATTATGTGGCCTAAATGCAGCATTCAAAAGATTTTTAAATGGGACAATTTTAATTTAGCCTACTTAAAGCACTTTTCAAGCAAACATTTCACACACACACAAAAAGTGTAGTGCTTGAAACCCAGACCATCACTTATCAGCAGATCCGGCCTGGTTTGATAAATAAATAAACCAACCTCAAAACAGCTTGGTTAGGCTCATAAACAGAGAACTTGTGGGAAAATGAGCTTAATTTACTGTTCAGTGAAGCTACAGGGACTGTAACAAGCCCTATTTTCTTTAAACCTTCAATGACTCTTTTTTTTTTTTGTGTGTATGATCTGCTGTAGTGAAAGCTGTCGTGTCGTGATCTACTTCCTCGAGGAGTCTGCCCTCTTCTGGACATCTACTAGCATTACAGCGGGAGATTATGGCCAACAATGATTTTAACCCTTGAGGATCAATTAAAAAAAGTTAGGCATTGGTACATGGAGGACAAAAATGTCTGTCAAAAAACTGTCATAGAAATGTGAAGCTTGGGAGCACAGACTTAAGTTTGGTACCATTTTAAAGAAGACCCGTGGCAGATTATTGCTGAAGTAAAAAAAGAAGTAAAATTAATAAGTAAATTCCCCCAAAAAAGTTATGGTTTAAGCTTATGAAAATTATTTATGAACATTATTTTATATAAAATATATAAGTTGAACTCTAAAACGGCTAGAAAATCAAAGCCATAAATCTAAATAAGTTGTGTTCCAAATTTGAGGTTGATGTCTCAAAAAATGAGCTTTCGGTAAGATTGTATTTGGGCGCAGTCACAGATTTTCCCCATTGGTTGCCAGCAAAACTCCTCTGGTCACACAGTGGTTGGATTTGTTATTTGCAGTTGAATTTTTCTCTCTCAATATTACAAACACACATAGGCCTACACATTTTTTTATAACACACATACTAACTCTTACATCCATACCAACACACCCAAAAAAATATCGTTGCATATGTCGAAGCAGAAAACAGGAATAAAGCAAGTATTTGTTTTATAGGCCAAACCTGGAAAAATGGCACCATCTGATAAAAATAGTAAGAATTAAATTTTTGAAGCCTTGCCAACAGAATGAAAGCATAATGTTATAGTTAAATGGCCCTGGGATTAAAAATTGCAGTTTCAATGGGGACATTTTTGTCCTAAAGGCACAGAGTATTTTGTGTACCTAGTGCAAAACAGATTTTTTTTAAAGGAAATGGCGGTGAAATAGTAATATTCCAATAAAAATACACACCTGTGCCACATTTTATGCAGTTAGCATTAACACAAAATGATTAAAAAAAAAAGGAAAAATTGAAGAAAAGGACAAATATGTCAATAAGGATGCAGAAGAGTTAAAACACTTTATGACTTAACTTAATTTGGCATTATAAGACCGATTACATTTTCCCGCTGTTCCATCAACAGAAGCAGTGGCGCCATTTTGTGTCACTCTTCAAACTGTCAGCTTTATCAAAAGACACTTTAGTTCACGTTTATCCAAACAACCGATATTAATATGTAATATATAAAGTTATATTAGCACCAATTGAAATTTCTTATTAATTAGCAAACAATTTGAGTTCGCTATATCTGTGGCAATTTCTGGCAAAAGTGTTTCTAGCGTAATCTTCTCATAATGCATTCAATGTCTCATACAGGTCCAGTACTTCTCTAATGTTGTGGCGATGTTCTTCCATAGTTGAGATCAAACGTTCTTCCAGTTGCATTAAAAGGTAGTTGGCTTTACTGTTCTCCAAATATTAGCACAAACCTGCACTAGTAAAATGTCACCGTTGATCTTTAACAGCATTATCAAACTTAGAAAAAGTCTAGAGTTCTACATCTTATTTGCAAAATGTACACAACTTTGACAAATCACAACCAAACAGTTTAAAAACCATGTTTAATCAAAATGGTTCTTTACATTATGAAAAACCTGAACTGGAAAAAGAAAACCTTAAGTCACAAAAGCCAAATTTAATGGATATATAAATTTGACATCCTCACTGAGCTGTTGTCCGACTTCAACATTCGAAACTTTCATATAGATTTATATCTCTAAATACTACTAAATAGGTGTCAATTTCATGTATACGTTACAATATGCTTTGCACATTAAAAAGGTACTGCACATTAAACTTGCACCTAAGAGGCAACTAAAAAAAAAAAGATGAAATTAAATAAAAACTGAGGGGGAAGAGTGGAAAAACACACTAACAAAAGAAACAAAAACAAACCGTAGCATGTACAACATGTACCTAAACCAGCAGAGCATAATTACAACATTCACATTTCATTTTTACGCGGATGGTTGGGACGTCTCTGAACTCTCACAGTTCATGGGGAGCGAGGGGTCGGGGGTCAGGGGTCACTGTACAGTTACTGAC
Source organism: Siphateles boraxobius (assembly GCF_051911475.1). NCBI lineage: Eukaryota > Metazoa > Chordata > Actinopteri > Cypriniformes > Leuciscidae > Siphateles > Siphateles boraxobius. The sequence goes on along the minus strand of NW_027508720.1, from coordinate 1,710,677 downwards.
GCTTTCTGGAATGTCCTAGAAATGCTCTGACAAAAGTGGATTTAAGCAATGAAAACAGTTCATTCAATTACAGATTTAATCATCAAACTTAATCTTCTTTCCTTGTGGCCTGTCCCCAAATCCACCTCGTCCACCTGAGGGAGAGAAGAAAGGGTTAAGTGTATAATTCACAAGGCAAAACGTTCAGAACAGCACACTGCCAAATGTGTAGTGATTAACATTAATACAAACTGACAAAAAAAATTTGATATGTAGTCTATGAATGTTATATGTATGAATATGTATGAAAGAAAGTCTATGAATTTTATATGTATATTTTTAATGTTTGTGTTGGTGTCCTTGTGTGAGGTGTATAGTGAAGCCAAAGACAAATTTCCACTTGTGGACAATAAAGGAACTAAATTGATTAAAATGGAAGAACTACGCTTCATTTTTACTGTGCAATTTGGCATTTCTAGGTGTTGTACTAGAGTTTTAATCTGTTAAACATCATATTTGGTGCGTCTTATCTAAAGGGCTTTGTGAAGATCTTCAGTTGTTGTTGCAGCCTTACTAAGTTTGTTACGCCATTAAACAGGAAGCTGCATTAACTCAAGCATACAAGGAAAACCGTGAAGAAAACCGCAATATGCTTTTAAACCGGAAAATATGGGAGATTATGACCGTGTGCCACAGTTTCTGCAACCAGTAGGTGGTGCCATGACTGATGTTGGCACTAGGGCTGCAACAACTAATCGATCAAATCGATTATAATCGATTCTGAAAATCGTTGTCAACGAATGTCATTATCGATTAGTTGGTCTGCTTACGTCACGGGGAGCGTTTACTGGTACGCACACACACGCAAGGTCTCTCTCCCTCAGGCGCTCTGCCGAGCGCGCGCGCTACACGGTTTGGAGCAGTCTCTTCTGTCTCGCATGCGCGCTCTTGCTTTCGGGAGTTTGAACTAATTCGCGGGCATCAGGGAGCCGGAATCAATATGCGGGAGACTTCCGGGATCTTGGGATGTCTGTATTTTGTCTCGAGCATCAGGTTGCGCAATCAGTTCGCTCGCAACGTAAGTGATGGATTAAAATAGCGCTACCGCAGAAATAGGTTAAATTAAAACGGTGTTTACAAAGCGAAGCACTAAATATAAAGGCAGTTAATAACAGCAGCAGTAAAATATTGTTTTTTAGTCACTGTACTCAGTGGTTTTCAGCGAATGCTTGTGCACTAATGCATAATTTCTCCTGTCCTTTACTCAAGCCTGTTAGCTTGCTGGGTAACGTTACCTCCATTCCGTTCTCTTTTTATAGCATTTGTCTACTAAGTTTTAATTGTTTTTCAAACGCGATCTACTGCGGCTCTACGTTCACACAATTGTTTTCAGTCTTTCTATATTTATTTAATCAATTTATCCTTATATTATATTCTTTTATATATTATATATATTATATTCTTTATCCTTATATATAATTAATTTTAAATAAAAATTAAATGAATTATATATTTTAGATGTTTTTAGTTTGTTTTTAGTTCAGATATTCACATCTGAACAACATGTCTGTGTAAATTTGTTTTAACAAAAATTGTGTTAAAACATAATGTTGGATATCATTTTTTTTAACAATAATCATGTTTGTCAACTTGCCATCAGCAATTATTAAAAACAATGCAAATATTGATATTAGTAATGTGTGGCTTTTGCACTTTTTAAAGTACACTTTTACACATAAATACCCTGATTTACGGTTTTATTTAGTTATAATAAAAAAAAATCTAATTTAACTTCTATCCGATTAAGCGAAAAAATAATCGTCCGAATAATCGTTTATCAAAATAATCGTTAGTTGCAGCCCTAGTTGGCACGGATGGCCCCGTTTACAGCTGGTATTAAGATGCGCTTTGCTCCATCAGATCACAAGTAGACAAAGATCAATACAGGCGTAAACGGGTCAAAACCACTTGAGCTCGTCCACTTTCAGGGGGACTTGGAAAAAAAAAACGGATTGCTTTTGTAGAGTAAATGCTCATGTAGTCGAATGTGTTTGAACAGCCACAAAAGACCGTCTTCTGACCGAATGCGTTAACATTATGGGACGCGCACTAGCCAGACTTGGGCTGGAGACCCAAGTTTGGTTGAAGATGAAAAGCGTACCAAGCACATCGTTCCCTCTCCATTCCTGATTTCTAACACTCACAGTGTTCAGCTGGTCTTGCAGCTGTTCATACGTAGATTGAGTAAGCTTATTTCTTCCTTTAGATCAAAAGATCTCATACATTCATATCGACGGATTTAAACACCAGGTGTAAACGGGAATGGGTCTCCCTCATCTACTTAATGTCAGCTGTAAACAAGGCCCAGATGTCTTCAGGCCAGGACTCATTTCAAACAAGTGAAGTTCAGGGCAGATTGGACGTGGTATGCTTGAGTTACCACAACTTCCCGTTTCATGGCGAAACAAACTTTGTCAGGCTGCCATGAAAACTCAAGATCTCTGCAAATGCCTTTAGATGAGACGCACCAAATATGATGTTGATCGGATTAAAACTCTAGGATAGTTTAAGTATGACACCTGGAAATGGTCAGAGACTTTTGTAGAGGTTACACAAGCCTAATGTAGGGTGAGAGGAACTTTTAAATATTGTTGCTGGCACTAATCAAGCCATTTTGGCGCTCGGGTCCTAATCATTCTTACAGTGCGTTTGTCTCACGTTACGAATCAAGTGTTTTGAATAGTTGACACTTACCGCCTCTGCCTCCTCTGAAGCCGCCTCCGCCACCCCGTCCTCCTCGTCCGCCCCTGAATCCGCCTCCTCTACCGCCCCCGCCTCGGCCTCCGAAACCCCCCCGTCCGCCTCCTCGTCCTCCGAACCCTCCTCTGCCGCCGAAGCCCCCGCCGCGGCCGCCCTCGCCCTTGGGCCTGGCGTAGTCCAGAGTCACTCTGTTGCCATCGATCTCTCCGTCATCCATGGCTTCTTTGGCTGACTTGCATTCTTCTTCACTATCGAAGTCTACGAAACCGAATCTGGGGGAGGAAATCGTATTCAGTTAACATTCACGAGGGAAACCAGCAGCGGCTTCTGGATCTAAATGGCTTAAGATGTCTCACATCAGACATGGGTACTTTCCAATGAAACACCTGGAAACACCTGTTTGAGTGTGACTTTGAATCTACTTCTCGTGCGAATCCATACAACGCCACTGAACTGACAGAGAGGAGCTCATGAGAAGCAAAAACAGTTTCTGAGAGAACCAAACATATCCGTACCCTTTTGATGAACCGGTGTCTCTGTCCATGGCGACTCTGGCGCCAACGGCTCCATCAAAAGAGTCTCTCAGAGTCTGATCTGTGGTGTCTTCTGACAAGCCTTTGACAAACAGGGTTTTTGTAGGTCCTACAAAGCGTGGAAAAACGGTTAGCACTTTAAGCATTTGCAAACAATATTAAGCTGATAAAACTTCAGTAAGCAGCAAAATCTACAAACCAGAGTTTCCTCTTCCTCCACCGCCTCGCTCTCTCTCGCTCTGACTGAACTCTAATCTGATGCTTCTGCCCTCAATATCTGTGTTGTTGCAATTCTCCAGCGCATCCTTGGCATCCTCCACATTATCAAACTCCAAAAATGCATATCTAGAAAAAAAAAAGACATTAGACCAGTCCAATAAGCTGAAAAAAAAAAACCCCCACAAGATGCTTCGGTTCACATCAAGACGAATGTTAAGAGCCAAACATTTTACTTTCTCAATAGACATTTGCAGCCATTCATTAGTGACGCGAAAACTTGCATGCCATCAAAACACCACTCCTTCATAGACATTCTTAGCACTGAAGAAAACTGGCCAATCGATCCACCATATTTAGTGAAAGAGCGGCCATTTGTAAATCGAATGCATCTGGCTTCCAGTGTCAGTAGTGTTATTTTACCTGTACAATATTTTTTTTCAAATTATGCTGCTTGATTTGCAATCTTGTTTTTGTTACAATATTAACTTTTTGTAGCACAAACAGCTTTAGAATTTAACGCACAGCCATTCTGGTTATGAAAGGAAGTCACACATGCACAGGAAATAGATGGTTAAGGTGTAGCTTTCCAAAGCATACTCCATTTGATAACGAGAAAGTTTAACCTTTATCCAGTGTCTGTGCCATTCTCCAGAACTTATGAGCAATAAAAATGTCTTTGTATTCTTTTGAACTCAGTTTCCTGCATCTCAACCTTGTCAATGTGAGCCGTTACTGCAGTCTCCATAATTTTGTTGTTTGTAGTCTTGAGTTTCGGGCCAGTGTTGCCACCTTGTGGAACTACTGATTAACACGAATGCAAAAACCAGGCATCGCGCATATTCTGGTGATGAAATTAGCATCACGCTTACTGTATTGTGCATGTCTAAAACCCAGAGTACACTTTGGCCTTTAGGTCACAAGTCCAGAGCAGCGGTTAAAATAAAACTGCAAATTAGTGGCACTCAAGTAACTAATTTACCAAATAATAGTGAATAGAGGAATCCTTGTCTCAGAAATGGAAATTGCGCACTGCTTTTTGTACCAGAGTAACAGGCATTTCTGCTGATCTAGAAGCGTCACCTATTGTCAGTGTGATACTGCATTATTCAGCCAGTGTGACGTGTATTATCCACCTCAAATCATGCGAAAATCAGACCGAATTTACTTGCCGAACATTAGCGTTTGGTGTGAACGTGCATAAACCGACCTAATTACGTCTATTCCTCTTGATACAGTATTAATATACTCCTACACATCCTTAAACACACTACTGAAGCGCTGGACGTACCCCTTCGGCCTGCCGTTGTTCTGAGGTATTCTGATGGACACGGCCTTCTCAAACACACTCTGGAGGGAATCTTCAGTCGCGCTGAACGCCAGATTGTTTACGACAAGGACTTTGTTTGAAGCACCACCGGTTGATTGAGCTAGAAAACAAGAGCCGCATTAGCATTGATGAAAACACAACTAAAACCACAACAAGACACCGTCGTTACTCACATCTCCCGCTCTGCCGGCTCTTTTCTCCGGTGAAGTCGACCGTGATCGAGCGGCCCTGAACGTCGGCACCTTGTGCCTCTTCCAGCATCTTCTCGGCGATCTCCTCGGTCTTGAACTCAACGTAGGCGATTCTGTCACCAAAGTGGAGGATGTCAGTCAACCATTTGATCGAAACATGTTTTATTCGTTATAACAGTCACAGCTTAATCTTACCCTCTGCTTGAACCGTTGCTGCCCATCGGTACTCTAATATCGACCGCCTGGTCAAAGAGTTCTTTCAGATCATCTTGCGTTACGGAGTAGGGGAGGTTCTTCACGAACAAAGTGCGTGAGTCTCTCTCTGAGTGAAGAAAACGATAAAACGTTGGATTCTGGAAACTCAAGTTATCATATAGCATGGCGATGGATCCAGATCAGTACTTGACCATCATGGAATCCACATGAGAGTTCAGGTATTTGATAAGCGGACATCATATCTAGACTCGTTGGATTGACGTTGAAAGCGTCAGCTGTAGGATAGTACCTTTTTTGCTTTCCTGGGAGTCCTCCTTGCTCCTGGCCCTGTCGAGCTTCAGCGGCTGGCCCATCAGCTTCTTGCCATTGAGGGCCAAAGCCTTCTGCAAATCCTCTTCAGATGCAAAGTCAACGTAGCCAAATTTCCTGCAAAAGAAATTTCAAAGAGTCAAATCAACATTCACAATGCCTTCGCATAAATTTGACTGATTAATGAGATTCAAAAGTTCTCCTTACTTGGTCCCACCAAGTCGTACATCCTGAATTTCAAGGCCTTCCTTTGAGAAGAACTTGGAGATCGCGGATTTAATTTCATCGAAGTCCTTATTGCAGTTCAAGTTGCCCAAATAGAGACTGAAACCTGAAAGTTTACACTAAAGTTAGTTCACCAGACCACGACAAGGAAACACATCTTTTTCCTTAAACCAGCATCAGAATTGATAAAAAAGGTGACATCACATACTTCAGTATTAAGTCCCTTTTGATCATCATATGTAGTTAAATGTGCAAGACTTAAAGAATATAGAGCGCAAGTCTCACCCTCTCCATCAGTTTTAACTTTCTTAGCCGGTGGTGTTCCCTTCTCTTTTTTAGCCTCCGCTTTCCTCTTCCCTGGAGTGACCGGGGTTTCTGGAGAACATGGGAGTTTTAGAAATTGAAGTCTGCCAAGCTCTTTAAATACAAAGCACCGTGAAAGTACAATAAAATGTTACAAAAACTGTTCGGTCATACCTTCTTCCTCATCATCATCATCGTCGTCTTCATCATCGTCCTCGTCGTCATCTTCAGATTCCTCCTTTGCTTTCACCATTCCTGCCTTTTTGGCTTTGGGCGCAGGAGTCGTGTCCATTTCCTCTTCCTCTGAATCTAAGAAAACCCAATCAAAATCATTTGAGAAAAGTTACAAAGCTAACGTAAACTAAATCATCAGCTCCACAGTATCATACAAATCATTCACAATTAAGTCCCTTGTGGTTCATATGTGCAACTAAAAAAATAAAAAATAAACATTCACACACCATCATCTTCGTCGTCGTCATCATCATCATCATCAGATTCCTCCTTGGCTGCGGGAGCTTTAGCTTTAGCTGCAGGTTTAGCGGCCTTTTTAGGAGGTGGGGTTTCTTCCTCCTCAGAATCATCTAAACAGGAACATAAGTTTAAACTGGGATTTACAACAAAGGCGTGTTCAGAGTGAACATGACTTCATTTAAATATGGAGACAGGCAGTCTGTGATGTACAGGGAGTGATTCGTACCGTCGTCCTCGTCATCAGACTCCTCAGCAGGAGCGGCTTTGGCCGCAGGAGCCGCTTTCTTGGCCGGCGTGGCTTTGGCGGGTGCAGCTTTCTTGGGTGGGGGGGCCTCTTCTTCTGATTCTTCTACACGACAGGAAATGGTGCAAATAGAGTCGTTAGAATGTCATACTGTCTCGAAATCACACAACACGAGGGTTCTGCATTGGCACAAGTTTTACGATACGTTTGATATTCAGATGCAGAATGTAAAATTATTTAAGGGGGGGCCTTACTACTGCTCTAAACCAGGGGTGCCCAATCCTGCTCCTGCTGATCGACTGTCCTGCACAGTTCATCTACAACCCTAATCAAACACTGAAGCAACCAATTAAGGTCTTTAGGATCACTTGAATTTAAAGGCAGATGTGTTTGATAAGGGTTGGAGATGAACGGTGCAGGACAGTGGATCGGCAGGAGTGGGCACCCCTGCTGTAAACCATTTATACACACTTCTTACATTAAATTGTCAAGCACCATGGCCAAAAAAGTCACTTTCAAACGTGCTATACATTAGGGGTGTGAACCTACACTGGTCTCATGGCTCGGTTCGATTACGATTATCATGTCATCGATTCAGTTCAATTCGATATCGCGATGCACTGCATCTGCAATTTAAATTTTTACTCCAAAAGATGATGTTCGGGAAGTCGCACTGACAGAAACAGTGACATTCCAGTTTAAGTTTCAAGGGAGTAAAGCCTGTTTATGCCATTTAGTAAATGAAATTGTGTCAAATCAATTTTATTGTAAAGAAATGTTCATTTAAAAGCAGCGCTCATTCATCAGTGTATAATGTTACCATAGAGATGCGCGCATCACCCGTCGCCGGGCCCGCTGTTGAAGGTAACGATCATCCATTATAATCACGCGTAACACAGAATAATTGTAATTTGACCATCGGGTTCGGATACTTAAATCAGCTCTATGTGTGCGTGACATGAGCGCGCACAGCGCGTGTCTTCTCCAGGTCGTGCTTACCAGGTTGTTCATTAGAGCCGAAATGTGCCCAGAATAGATGTAGGCTTTTAAAGTATTCGGAGCATTTTTAATTACTCGCACTTGCGTCTCGCCTCCTCTGCCATTGTATGCTACCGCGACAAAGCACACACGCGACAAATGACGTCAGAAAAGCGTCAGTATAACCGGTTATGGTCTATTACTGAACCGATACCGAATCGTCCTCGTCTGCATCGCGATGCAACGTAGAAACGGTTAATTTCGACACCCCTACTATACATGTGTATATAAAAGTTGAAGTTGTGCATTACAATTTATTTAACAATGTTTTAGTATAAAACAGTAATGATATAATTGGCTTTCACTCCCAATTTGCTTTTTAAATACACATTTAAACAGTGGCTGTCATAAATGTTTAAATAACTCAATGAAAACAAGTGTTTAAGTAAAAATAGAATGCTTGTACAATATCTTTTTTCTTTAATTTTTATAGCTGACCAGCGAATTTGTACATTGAACGGCTCTGGATTAAATATAACTTTACGCAATGTATAGTTTACAAGCTGTGTTGACGTCTTCAATAAAGTTTAATTTTTTAATAAGCCGTTCTGTAAATTTGAACATTCCTTCAGATGTTTATTCAGTGCTATAACTAGCAGTAAAGAGCTGATCGGTCCACATAAACTGAGGCACTACAGCATCACAAAGGCAATTATGAATTTCAGAATAAAATGTACCATTTGAAACCAGACACTTTCATACAAACAGCATGGAGTTATTGCAATCTATTGGATGTAAGGTGCGCCACAAATAACGGCAAGTAAACTCACACATCAAACACTGACCAAATAACGATTCTTGGGACTTAAGAATCGATATCTGCTCTCCAAAATGAGAATAGATTAAACATACTGTTCTTGGCCAGTGTTTTCATACCATCATCATCCTCGTCCTCGTCACTAGACTCCTCAGCGGGCGCTGCTTTCTTAGCCGGGGTCGCTTTAGCAGGCGTTGCTTTAGCAGGCGTGGCCTTCTTCGGGGGGGGAGGAGCTTCCTCTTCTAGTGGGCAGAGCAGACAAACACTAATCAGACTTCAGGCTTCGGATTAAAGAGCACTGCGGTGAGAAAACCATCATGGAAATACTTGCGCACCAGATTCATCATCATCATCATCGTCGTCGTCATCCTCGCTCTCCTGTTTGGCAGCAGCTTTCCCGTTCTTCACTGCCTTTACCGGAGCTGCGTTTTTCTTTGCTGCAGCTTTGACTGGTGGAGCCTGTTGAAATAAAACTTAAGTTATGAATCATGCTGCAAATAAAGTAGTTGTAGGGCTGCAACAACTAATCGATAATCGGTTATGAAAATCGCTGTCAACGAATGTCATTATCGATTAGTTGGTCTGCTCACGTCACGGAGAGCGCTTACTGGTGATTGTGTGAAAGGGGCTAGTAGGGTTGGGCGGTATTTCGGTAATATCGTATACCGCGGGGTCTTAAAATAGCAACAGTATCAGTTTCAATACCGTCATTACCGGCACTTATATAAAATATATAAATATAATTTATTCAATGCCTAAAAATGCTTATGTAGTTGTCATTAAGTGACAGTGTGGAGGAGAAAGAGAGAAGGGAGAGGCGGTAAATACTGACGAGGCAATTTGTAAATGTTGCAATGAAAAAGGTGACCGCGAGAGATGGAAACACCTCTAACCTAACGTCGCATCTCCGAAACAACCACCCACTCACTGCTGCGAGGATGCATTTTGCCCCGAGTTCATTAAATAAGCGCATTAGTTTATATTTGTTAAAATATTATAATTAAATTTTTTTTTACGTTGATAATGAAAACTGAACAGCACGAGTAGGATGGGATGCATCGGGAGTCAGACATTGACCACTTAATTAAGTTTCATCTTGTAAAAGGCCTTTCTTTAAAGTGAATTTCTGTTTGTATAAATTGTATCTTAATTTTAATAATTTTATCAATCACCAACAAATTGCCTGGATTTAATAAATAAGAATCAAATATAGCAGACAACATAATCATGACATGATCGTGCGCTGGCGCGCCGCGGTCACTTGCATTGAAATCTCATCATAAATTAACCGAAACTCAGTGTATGTCTCACAGACATGACAGATATCTAAATAAAGCTTGAAATTTCATTAAACGAAACAATCAGTTAGTGGCCCATTTCTTTTCGTTTTGAATTATTTAATCCATGATGTGCATTTCTCTCTATGCGCGTTCATACGGAAATGGCGATCAAATTAAACGAAACTATTCAAAACGAAAAGATATCGGCTAGCCTACTCTCAGATTATGTAATCCATGATGTGCACTTCTCTCTATCGTTCACTATGGAGATGACGATTTGTCAATTTCTCTAAACGAAACAATTCAAAAGGAAAAGAAATAGGCAGCATACTCTGATTAATCCATGATGTGCATTTCTCTCTATAGGCGCGTTCACTACGGAGATATCAATCGTCAATTTCTTTAAACAAATCAATTCATGTTGTATATAAAAAAAATTCTCATTAAAGCTGCAGTAGGTAACTTTTGTAAACAAATATTTTTTTAAACTGTCATTATGTCATGACAGTAAAATATGAGACAGATAATCTGTGGAAAAAAAAAAAAAAATCAAGCTCCTCCCTGTGGTCCTACTGCCATTTGCAGAAATACACCGCTCCCGGTCAGAAACAACCAATCAGAGCCAGGAGGAATGTCTTAGCAGTGTCAATCACACTCGTGTACGCGCTGATCACCCCTCTCTTGCACAGCGTCCTGTTTGAACTCGTTCATCCAAATGAACAAATCTTTTTGTGAGTCATTTTGTTCATTCAACGAAGGAAATGACTCGAAAAAAGATTCGTTCATTTTGATTATCGAGTTCGAACAGGATCACGAACGTGCATCACAGAACAGAGCAAGGCGAGCATTTGTGCTTATAAAACTTAAAGTTTTTTTATCTATTTTTGAAATGACCGATTGTTTCGCTAGATAAGACCCTTATTCATCGCCTGGTATCGTTTAAAGCCCTTTGAAGCTGCACTGAAACTGTCATTTGGTCCTTGAAACGTTTGTGACCTATTGAAGTCCATTATATGGAGAAAAAGCCTGGAATGTTTTCATCAAAAACCTTAATTTCTTTTCGACTGAAGAAAGAAAGACATGGACATCTTGGATGACATGGGGGTGAGTAAATTATCAGCAAAAGTTTTTTTTAAAGTGAACTAATCCTTTAGCGTTATCTTACTAGCTATTTATAGCTTATAGAAAGAGTGCAACGTTATAAAGTTACATGTATTGCAAAATACATAATGATTTGAGGACCAAGTTTGTAGTCAAAGTATGGGCAGGCCATAGTCAATGTAAAGCATATTGTTGATGTTTCGCCCCTATTAGTGAATGTTCCATAACTATTTATAATCCGCCGTCATCGGTGGTCCTGCTTACTAGCCTGCGCGTTCATGGCAGGCTCCGCTGTGGAGGGAGGGCTGTAGCGCAGCAGAGAGCAAGGGGGCGGGACCTGTAAGTTGTGCTTGTTCAAATTTTCAGGCTAAGTCAACATTTTCTCAAAACTCCCTACTGCAGCTTTAATCATGGTTGTCAACTTGCCATCAGCAATTATCATTAAAAACAATGCTAATATTGATTAGTAAAACTCAATTGTGGCTTTTGAACTTTTTAAAGTACACTTTTACATATAAATACCCTGATTCAGGGTTTTATTTAGTTCTAATAAAATCAAATAGAAATTTTAAATTTGTTTTATCGGATTAATCGGAAAAATAATAGTTAGTTGGAGCTCTAAGTAGTTGTTGGAGATTCATAGTCACCTCCTCCTCCTCGCTGTCGTCCTCCTCGCTGGAGTCCTCTTCCACATCTTTGGGGGGTGGAGGTGCCTTTTTCTTCAGTGGCGCTTCTTTCTTCGCTGCCTGCAAACATGGACAGAACATCATAGAAGTTACTGTAACCATTTGGCAAGTTTAGGATTATAGATCTCAAAAGTATTGACAACAATCCACGAAAATAAGAGTTCAGCATAACTTTAAGAAATTATGACATTTAATCCTAGTCTAGATCTACACTTTAATAAATAAAAAAATGGAATTTGAAAAATAAAAGAGGAAGTGGTTACATTATGAATCCAAGTGATTAGACATGACTAACATTTTAACAAATCATTAAAATGGAAGAGAAATTAAACCAAACCCCACTGATATTGTGGAAAAAGCACTTCATAGGACTGCTTTTCATTAAACTTATTGGATTGATAAATGGACATGTTTCATTACTTCAAATAATTAGAGATGCTTTTTGATTACTAACATTTAACTGAATCATTACATTAAAGTACAGAAATTAAAGCTGGGAAAAAAGGATTTCAATAGGCCGAAAACGTGATTGAAGTCAAGCACACAAAACAGGCGCAAACCGCACAGTGCATTTCCTGCTGAATGAGGTTTCAGTAAAAATGAGTTTATTTATAAAGCACATCTCACATGTTGGTTGTTTCAGTTTCACTTTAAGGCTCAGCTTTCAAAATATATAATTTTTTTAAATAATGAAATCCATATTTCATAATGCATTCTCATTCCTAAAAAGCAAAATACTACATAAAAACAAATATTTATTAAATGTAAATCCATTAATGGTGTTTAAAATACCAAACATATGGAGGTGAAACCATTGTTCTAAAAAAAAAAGTAACATTTAAAATTGCAATATTTAAGCACCAAAAAGAGATTGACAAGTCAAAAACTCCCGTTTATGCTTGCATACATGCACATGTATGGTATGTATTTGGAAAACCAGATGTTTGGAGGTGCAGCCTAATTAAAAACAAAATTGCCAAACCATTTTTGTATATTCCGAGGAGCACTTAAATACCACGTGTTTTCTCTCGCGAAGCGGATTTTTGTATTACAAACGTTTGTGTACATAATTAAATTAAACTTAAAAATACACTTAAATACATTACCTAAAATGAAAAGTAATGTTTAAAAAAAAAAGTTAAAGTTTGAAAGGACTATTCAAAAAGCAAAGTCCTGCGCGTGAAACTCCGCGCGTGAACAAACCCACGTGGGTTCGCGTTACACGTGGAAAACCCACATGCGCGCTAACAGAAGAGTAAATATATATTTTTTCGTAAAACATGCGAGATTAAGCAATACTCGCATATTAAACTCATGTGAGTCGCTTAAATATGCTTTAACAACGCGAGGCGGTTTCATGCAACGTGTTAAATGTCTGCTCGATCACTTCAAAGAGGCAAAATGGAGGCGTTTAGCATCAAGCTGCACATGGCTAACACACGAGTTACAGCAAAATCACGACACGATAGAAGAACTACAAACCAAGTTGACTTGCTTAGAATGATTTATTACGGTCTCAACAAAAAAAATAGTGTAAAGTTAAAACCTCGAACACGTATTGTTAATGAGTATCAGCTGAGGCCTACCAAAACGGAGAAGCGTGGTCAGCCCGGGACAACGGGGAAAAAACAACAAAGGCAGATTACATTTAAATTACCTAGTTTTAGACGTCACAATTTATCATTAAAACACAATTTGCACTTTTGAGTTTGCATGGCAACGCTATAAATACCTACAATGGAAATACGTGTGTCGCACATGTGGGCCTTCCCGTTAAAAGCAATACAATAAAAAAACTAAAAAAATCGCATTTTGATCCTCTTTATGTGGCGCATTGAATTGTTTGAGCATGTTTGCAGATATCTTACCTTAGCGAGCTTGACCATGACTGAAGCTGTTTGTGCTGTAAAGCTGGTTTATGTGAGAGAGTGGCGCAGGTTAAAAGCGTTCAGACACACGTGCTTCTTCTTCTCTCTACAGGACAGAGGAGCGCGAGCGGATTCCCTTTTAGTACGTCCCGCGAAACTCCGCCCAGTGACGTCAGCCGTAGTACTCGTTTCCGCGAGTCGGTTCGTTTGAACAGTTCGTTTCGATTCAGTGATTCTTTTGTCAGCAGGTGGCCCATTACATCCTGGCGCGCGTGGCATAAAAAGTTACTGAATAGATAAATAAGTTGACATTTACATTGCGAATTAAACGTGGAAAAACACGAGCGCGAAGGTTCCCCTCGGCAAAAATAACGTCATTGCAGGCGTCATAGAGTGCCGAAGTTATGACATCACTTTGTAGGACAACTCGGAAGTTAGCGGCGCATGGGTTCCCTCGATCGAAAAGCTATGCATTTTCCCCACAGACTTTTGGAAAATCGCAAAAAAATAAGATCTGTGTTCAACAAAGAGTTGTGACCCTTACACGTTTTGTCTATCAAGATAATCTTTACAAGTGAATCCAAAATTTATACATTTTGAAGCCTATATAAAGTTTGAAAAACCACAAGCAGGTTATAATGGTATGTTTTATGTCAGATCAAAACGTGAAAATATTTAGAGGCTTTGTTAACCACAGACCTTATTTCAGGCGATTTAGCAAAAACCCATTCAAAAAACCCATAGACTTTAGGGCGAGGGAACCGGAAGTGCTAAAATGCTAACTCACTTCCGCGTTTTGGCCTACAAAGTGACGTCATAACTGCATAACTGCAAATTTTGCCTGGCGGTGTGCACGGTATCTTAAATAGATACTTGAAGGTAGACAAAGTAGATATAGAATAGCCTGTAAAAAAGAAAAAAGGAAGATAAAAAAATATTTACATTCCAGAAAGGGAAACAATTGCAAAAGAGCAACCAATAAAATATAAAATAAGAAATATATAAAAACAAAAAATTATATTAAAAAATAGCCTGTTTTTGTTAAGTAACCCAGTTCCCCATGCGCTAATCATGGTTAGGCTACTTTAATTGATCTGAAAATTTATGTGGCTTTGTTTTCCTCTCCTGAATTTTTCCACAACTTGTAACATTCTAAATCAATATTCATAAATATGACATTAAAGTGTGCATTCTAAGATAGCAATCTATGTAGTACTGTATGTAGAGCAGGGGTGTTCAATCCGGCTCCCGGAGTTTACTGTCTGTCCAGTAGAGTTTAGCTCTAACCTAATACAACACACCTGATCGTGACACCGGCTGTGTCCCAAATCGCCCCCTATACTCTTAAATAGGGCACAGTGATTTGTAGTGGTGTCTGAAACCATAGTGGACGTTATCGAGTGCACCCATTCAATCCCACAATGCACCGCATTGATGTACAACTGATGTATTGGCCCTGTCCCAAATGGCACCCTAAGCACTCGCAGTCTTCCTCTTAGTCCGCACTTTCGTGACGTAACGCCGCTTTGACTGTCGGGAAGAAGTGTCGATTCCCACTGAAGTGATGGGTCCCAGCTAAGTACCCCATTAGTATGCCTGATCTAAATCTGTTCTCGCGATAACTACATTCTTTTAATAACAACATGTGTACACATATTGCGCTGATTATTACGATAAAAATAAGGACATAATTATAATTGCAGTACGAATTGCTGCGAATACGTTAAGGCCGTATTAGCTCAGCTAGCACGCTCATCGGATAGCTGCATGCTACGCTACTAGCTAAGCTAACTAAAAAACACAAAGAACGAGAAATGTTTAAATTCACAATCTATAGCTTCGGTTATATACTAGTATATGAAACATATGAGTTAAAAGACATTAATGACTCGTTATAACGTCGTTCAAACGTCTTCTATAATAAAGTGATTTTGTCTGATTTGTAACCAGGCAGTAAAGTGATTACCCATAAAACGTACTTTGAACCAATCAGATTGCTTGGGTCCTAAACTGGGACCCAACACTTCAGTCTGACCAGAGCCCGTCTACGGACAGCCTGTTCACTCCCTATTAAGTCCTATTGTACCGAATTTTGGTTGTAGTTCCAGCAGAGTTCCACTGGGGGCGATCGCCCATGAGTGCTAAATGAATGGGAGTCTATGGAGCTAGCGGCTAAATTTGTCTCTTTCACCCGCTTGCCGTTGAGAAATCTCAGATTTGATTGTAGATTTTGCAAGTTCAACATGGGTTATAGGTCGAAAGTTGAATGAACGAGTACTTATGTCCTTTCGATTTCTTACAGGTTGAGTTGTTGTTGCCCATTGCACGCTAGCATTCTGCTAATGGAAGCTGATTGGTCAGTGAAGGACTGATTACGACCAGAGATACCGCTTGATGGCATCGTGGCATCCGAAGCGGGACCAGAATGTGTGTGTGTATTTTCAGCGTGGTGTTTAAAAACTACAAAACAAAAACTCTTGTAGCGTGTGTATTTACCCGTGTCAGTGGTGTTGTCGATGCCTCGAGAGAAAAGAAACTGCAGAGCGCGAAAGCACCAAAGTGACTGAAGGATTGCCGTAAAGCAGTTTTTTTTATTGCAGAAAAGGTAACATACAAATAATAACAAAATATGAACAATCAAGACAAAAAATTTAAATTAAAATTAAAAAATAAAAAATAAAATAAAAGGCATGGTTCACATTCAATTTTAACAAATAAGGATATTACAAAACACCAGGGTTATTGAAGAGTGTATCATAGCATTTTAAATATTTCACAGATTTTTTTTTTTTTAACAGTCTTATTGAAGAAATGTAAAAATCAAAGTCAGAACAAAACAAATCTAACATAGGAGATGAATTAAGAAATTTTTGTTTATGTATGTGAAATTTTGCTAATAAAATTGAAAAGGTTGATTGCCGTAAAGCAGTATCTCTGGTGGAACGATGTGTATGACGTCATTGACATTTTAAAAGACTTTTTAAAGCAAATGAGTGACTCTAAAAAATCTGACACCCAGCAATGTGTAATTTCTTTGCATCTCCTTTCGAATACAACATTCAAATTGCTAGACAAAAAATTATATCCTGAGAAAAGTGGATTTTGAGGGGTATAGCTCCATTGACCTCCATTCATTCTGCACTCGTCCTGTGAGCGCCCTCATGTGGAACCAGAGTGGAACTGCAACCAGTTCAGAAGCCGGAAGTTTACTGAGAGTTGACGTTCTCCCCATATTAGACATTCTCTCTGGTCTGACCGAACACTTCACCACACAGGCTCGGCAAAAGTGCACATCGAGGGCGCAAATCAACCGCTCCCTAAAATATGGAGCGAATTATGTGCCATAATTAAACAAACAAATACACCATTTTGCAGACAAACTCGATCTGCTTTGCAAAGGAAAAATCGACTCGCAAACAAACATAAAGCAATGTTCAAGTACAAAGGTCAATTTGTGCGAAAATGCAGTGGAGTAACAAATATGCATTGTGTTTTACAAATATAAATAAATGAGCCTAGATAATATTTCACAAATAAATACAAACCATCCTACAAATTGCATGTAAACTTTGAACACATACCAAATCTAGTGCATACAAATGCATATCTGTATGTTATGATTGTGAGACACTTGACCTTTTATGAGATCTCGGATCGATTTTTTCACAAATGCAGTTGAGCAACTTCCTCTTATAAAACAGTAGATGGCGCAAAGATAGGGGATTCATTTTAAAGTTTATGTCTTACTGCATCTATAATTTACCTTTCTTTTGCAAAATGTTATTACATATCTAGACAGAAATCCACATTAGCACTTAGCACTTCACTCTCCCTAGGATAGAGGAAACTGAAAGTTCTGCCATCATATGTTTCTTTTTTACATTTTTGTAAAAACGTTACATTTACTGAACACGTCTATTGCTCTTTTGTTCTCCACATGAGTTCTCCAATGAGAACATTTAATTTAATTGAAAGGAGGGTCCCACTTATTTATTTATTTAGTTGGAATTCAGTCAGCTTATCTGTTAATGTAATAAAAAAAATTAACAAAACAAACAATATACAATTATTTCTTGTGACATATGCAGTGCCCAAATTATTATTTTGGACAGACAAATGAAATCCTCCTTTCAATTAAATGAAATGTTCTCATTAATTTATGGAGAATGAAAGAAATAGACTTGTTCAGTGTAGGCACAATCACTAATTTAGTCATTTCGCACGCGTCCGATAAGAAAAATGTAAAAACAACATTATGATGGCAGAGCTTTCAGTTTATAGATTCCTCTATCCTAGAGAGAGTGAAGTGCTAAGTGCTAATGTGGATTTCTGTCTAGATATGTAATAAACATTTTGCAAAAGAAAACCTCAAAAAGGTAAATTATAGATACAGTAAGATAGAAACTCACCTGTTCCCCTCTCATTTTCCTCAGCTGTAGGCAAAGGCAAGCACGCGTTTCAAATCAGTGCTAATCTCGGGAGACTAGCGTTTAATTAATCCCCTAGTTTAGCGCCATCTACTGTCTTAGAAGAGGAAGTTGCTCAACTGCATTTGTGAGAAAATCTGCCTGGACGCATTTGTGAGAAAATCGATCCGAGAGATCTCATAAAAAGGTCAAGTGTCTCACAATCAAAACAGACAGATATGCATTTGTATGCACTAGATTTGGTATTTGTTCAAAGGTTACATGCAATTTTAGGGTGGTTTGTATTTATTTGTGAAATATTATCTAGGCTCATTTATTTATATTTGTAAAACACAATGCATATTTGTTACTCCACTGCATTTTCGCACAAATTGACCTTTGTACTTTAACATTGCTTTCTGTTTGTTTGCGAGTCGATTTTTCCTTTGCAAAGCAGATCGAGTTTGTTTGCAAAATGCTGGATTTGTTTGTTTAATTATGGCACATAATTCGCTCCATACTAAAATGACAAATGGGACACCCTACGGTCTCACGGACTTAACGGACAGCCACAAGACCAAAAGTGCATATGAAGTGTGCAATTTGGGACAGGGCCCTTAACAGCTAGAGAATTCCCATAATGCATTGTGAGAGACAAGCGTTGAATGAATTCCCACGTGTGACCAGAAGATGGCGCTGCAGCTGAATCATTTATCCATCCATTACAAACGCTGGTCCAATGTGGCTAGAGCGTAATACCATACAGGTAAAACTTCCTTTTTAATTGATTATTAATTGTTTAATCACGGTTTATGTAGGCTAGTTTCCGTGACAGAGTTCAAGATAAATCTTTTCATCACTACTGGAGCTGTCAGTTTGCTACGTATTAAATGATTATTAAACAGCACAAACAATGCAAAAGCTGCAGCCTTTCTGGCTCACTAATTGTCCGAATTCACTCACTCGTTTTCATTCACTCCTTCAAGTGGACTATATTAGTGGAGTAATGTAGGGAAAAGTGGATGAGGCAGGCTGAGCTAAACTCTGCAGGACACTGTTCCTTTTTTTATCTTTATTTTTTTATTGAAAATATCAAGATTTACAGTCAAACATGGCTGCATAAAATACGTTTCTTCAGAATAGGATACAGAGAAAATATAGCCAGAGGGAGCAGCTCTTAATACAAACAGGAATATAAATGTAGTCTTAGTAACAAAATAAGGATGTTTTGTAAAAGGAAAAGGAAACATTAAAATAAATGAATTCAAGTAAATAAACGGTCAGAAATTATAACATAACATAAGGGTGAATTCAGCCTTTTTTCAGCTATTTAGGACACTGTTCCTCAGGAGCAGGTTTGGACATCAGTTCAGATCATTCTGCTATTCAGTTTGTAAACAATTTGACTTTCCTAGTGGACAAAATCAGTATCCACTATAATAACCAAGTAGAAACACGCTAAAAAAAACTCAAACAAACAGGTTTTGTGTCAATGAGGAGATTAATGACCACAAGATGGCATCATTGCGTTTCAAACTGCAGTTGGATCATGTTTCCCTGGACTTCAGTAAAGGTCTGATCAGCTTGCGGTGCAACTTCAGATGAAACATGCCATTATTCATATACTTATTCTGTATGTTTGTACACTTGGGTTGTTTATGGTACCCAATATCTGGGTTAAACATATTAGATCACTTTGTTGGGTTATGAAACCCAATGGTTTCCACAAAAATATGATAATAATCATAAATGTTTTGGTAACACTTTAAAATACTGTTCCTTCATTAATGAATAACTACACAGGAACAAATTAGTAATGCACTATTAACATTCTAGTATCTATTAACTAACAAGAAACTCTGATAAACAAATTTGTAAGTAATAGCACGGGTGTGTTTACTATTAGCTAATCAGTAACTAATATTTTTCATACATCACTGAAGAATACTAACTACTATATACATGTTCTGATTGGTAACCCATTAGTAATGAATCAAGTGTTACTACATCCTTCTAAAGGAACTACTAATAATTTCCATCAGTATTATAAAGTGAAAAGCTTGATAACTACCTAATATTGACTGAAGTCATTGTAAGCTTTTGAGGTTTTTGTAAGGTTTTGGATAGTAATGACTCAAGTGTTACTACATCTTTCTGGAACTACTAATTATTTGGATCGGGATTCTAAAGTGAAGATCGTGGGAATACACTAATGACTAAACTGTTACTAAGTCCATCAAAAGGAATTACTATTCAAAATCTTACAAAATCAATATTTTCGTTATAATAATTACTTATTACCTAATAGTGAACTACCACATTCAACCGAGCACTATTACTTTGTAATTTGCTAATCAGTTTCTTGTTAGTTAATGAAGTAGAACGAGCCAATGGAATTGACGTGCATGATTCGCATCACACACTCCGCCCCCGCGGCGCGGGTACAAATACGGAAGTGGATGAACGCACTAGTTGCCTTTCGCTTCGGAGCTGATGTCTCTGAATAGTGCTGTTGTTTTCAACGAGCGAGTGTGTCAGTGTTCTTGCCGGAAGACCTCCCCGTATTGGTGTTTCTACAGCGCGAGCGCAGCGGTGATCGCGAGCTTCTCAGCTCTCAACTGCTGTTGTAACAGCATCAAATGTCTTTGTTTTGTTGTGTGTTAATGGCTGGTTAGAGGGCGAGAGGTGAGTGCTTCCCTGTTTTCAGTCTGCTGATTCAGTGTTGCCGCGGTCATTCCCTGTGTGCTCCGGCA
The DNA here is from genome assembly GCF_051911475.1 of Siphateles boraxobius. Classification (NCBI taxonomy): domain Eukaryota; kingdom Metazoa; phylum Chordata; class Actinopteri; order Cypriniformes; family Leuciscidae; genus Siphateles; species Siphateles boraxobius. The sequence goes on along the minus strand of NW_027508720.1, from coordinate 1,690,008 downwards.
CTGGTGACAGTCCCATTTCCTAAAAAAGCAACACGGATGTGAGTGTGTCTTTTTCAAGATGCCATTCCATCCATAGGTTTCTGGGTGCGGTAAGGCTCTGTCCCCCTCTGACGGTCACGAAAGCTGTATCACGTGTTTGGGCTTACAGCACGCTGAGGCAGCTTTCGGGGATGAGTCATGTTCTCATTGCGGGAACATGGCCATCTCGGTGTTGAGATCGAGACTCGCCTACGTAAAAAGCGTAGGTGCAGTCCCCGCCTCTGGGCACCACCCTGGCTCTTCTTCTGGGTTACCATCCCAGAGCAAGACTGGGGTGCCGAATGTGTCCTCTGGGAGACCAGCGTTGCCCAAGCCAGATCCAGACATGTCAGCTATGCTAAAAAAGGCCGCAGAGGAGGTAGGGCTCGTGTGGAACCCTCCACTGTGTCCCGAGCCGTCTCGGTTGGATAATTGTTTTACCTAGCTGGTTCTTACCCCGCCACCCCGGTACCTTTCTTTCCTGCATGCATGAGGAGCTTACGAGGGCATGGACGGCACCTTTCTCTGTCAGAAACTATCCTTGATGGGGGAGCGGTGAAGGGTTATGAGGCTATCCCTCCAGTGGAGCGGTCTGTCGCGATGCAACTGTGTCGGCCAGCTGCTGCTTCCTGGAGAGGTGACCCTCGTTACCCCTCTAAAGCCTGTAAGTTCTCCTCCGCTCTTACGGGCAAGGCTTACAAAGCTTGTAGCCAAGCCGGTTCCTCTCTGCATGCCATGGCATTGCTCCAGGTCCACCAGGCCTAGGCACTCATTAACACGCACAAGGGTAGCCCAGACCGTGAGCTCATGAGTGAGCTCCGCACTGCAACTGACCTCGCCCTCCGGGCCATGAAGGTTGAAGCTCGCATAATCGGTTCAGCGATGTCCACACTTGTGGTCCAGGACGCTGGCGACGCTGTGGAGAATTTTGCCCAACAGTTCTCTGCAGCCCAGAGGCAGACGGAGGCTATCCGACACAGATCAGATCCTTCACCTGCACATCGCCGATGGCGTCCGCCTGCAGCTGCCTCAGCTCCCGCTGGACCATCGCAGCAGCCTACACCCAGGTCCCAATCCATGAGGCGCCCAGTCAGCTCCAGGCGCTACCACGCCAGGTGGTAAGTAACCACTGAAATAACTTTCAGAGGCTCCTGGGACATATGGTAGATGCTGCCGCTTGGCTTCCTCCATATGAAGTCCGCTTCAGCGCTAGCTTTATGATCGAGTCCCGAGGTGACCGTGGCAGAGCAGCATTCCCTGTGTGACAGCGGGTTCTCCCCGGCCTGCTGCCAAACCCTCGCCGACTGAGGGGCCATGTACAAAGGGCGTGCTTTAACGGAGCCCTGAGCGACCTCCGACTGCACGGGCATTTGCGCCTTGAGTTGTTGGACTTGCGACCATTGCGTAAGCTTCCCTTGCATGTCGCAACTCACCCGTCACCTCCTCCTTGGAGTCAGAAGCTTCTGAGGGCGCTTCATTCCACTATTTTCCCTGTCTACTCAATCGTGCCGCCGACGAGCCTCACGTCAGTTAAGGCCAGAGTGAGTGGTGACTCCATCCCCAGGCGGTCCAGCTGGGTCACGACCACTCCGGGGCCGCACAGTTACTCTGTTGCCTCTCCGGATTCGTCCTCCTGCCAGTTGCAGATATTATGTCAGAGCGGACAACCTTTGGACAGACAATGGCTCTCAGTTGCCCCCGGGGGCCCGAAGAAATGCGTTCCCCAGTGAGCCTCCTAAAAAGCGACTTTGCGATTCATTGTCGCCTGGCATCAAGTTCAGTGATTTCATCACACTCAGGTGTTTAGCAGAAATGCTCCTGAAGCTCAGTGAAGTTCATCGCAACTCAGGTGTTGAGCAGAAATGCTCCTGAAGCTCAGTGAAGTGCATCGCACTCAGGTGTTGAGCAGAAATGCTCCTGAAGCTCAGTGAAGTTCATCGCACTCAGGTGTTGAGCAGAAATGCTCCTGAAGCTCAATAAATTTTATCACACTCAGATGTTGAGCAGAAATGCTCCTGAAGCTCAGTGAAGTTCATCACACTCAGGTGTTCAGCAGAAATGGTCCTGAAGCTCAGTGAAGTTCATCGCACTCAGGTGTTGAGCAGAAATGCTCCTGAAGCTCAGTGAAGTTCATCGCGCTCAGGTGTTGAGCAGAAATGCTCCTGAAGCTCAGTGAATTTTATCACACTCAGGTGTTGAGCAGAAATTCTCCTTAAGCTCAGTACAGTTCATCGCACTAAGGTGTTCAGCAGAAATGCTCCTGAAGCTCAGTGATTTCATCACACTCAAGTGTTGAGCAGAAATTCGTTCAACAAATTTTGCCTAGAATTCGGGCCGACTAACTCTCACGAGCTGAGACCCCGGCCTGGATTGTGCCCAAGGTTCCTACCTCTCCCATAAAGGGGCCAGGTGGTGAGCCTGAAAGTGCTACCCCGAAGGAGGCAGACCCAGCCCTGGCTTCTCTGTCCATCCGCTTCATAGCAGTTAGACGTGTACAGAACGCAAGCCTTAGGTCCTCAGACCAGCTCTATATCTGTTTAGGAAATCGGCAGAGAGGGAAGGCTGTTTCCAAGCGAGGTTGGCCCACTGAATGGTGGCTGCCTTCATCTTGATGAAAATTCCGAGATGTACCTGTCCACTTGGGTGGTGAGCTACTCTAAATGAGTGTGTGCTCCCTCCTAGGTGTTGACAAGGTTTTTCGCTGACAGATATTCTAGAGTTGGGGGCTGGGCGACACCCTTACTTGAAACGCTGCTTCCTGTTCAAAGTGATGACTTGCTGTGCCATTCCCCTCCTATGGCCTGGATACGTGCGCCATTCTACTCCAGTGAGTTCCCCTTTCCGAACCCTATTGAGTTCTTCCGCACCCCAGACATCGGACGTGGCGGAACGTCTGGTGTTAGGCCTACCTCTCGTAAGCAGTGTTGAACCTGTGTTAGGCTGGGTCCATATGTTGCGATCCCTACGGTGATCCCATATGTGTGTTCTTCCACGGTACGGCTCCCTACGACGAGCCCGTGTCTTCCCTCGGCAGAGTCTGTCTGCCGTCACTTTCGGCTGAGTCTCCCCCTTCTTAGGGTTAGGCCTTAAGTGCGGGGACATCAGGAGGCTTTTGTCTAGGCACTGGAAGGTGGCAGCTTTAGTGGCGCTTTCAATGGTTGGTCCCCATTCAGTCAACGTAAGACTACGTCTGAAGTTATCGACTGAAAGGGAACGTCCTGGTTGCGTATGCAACCCACCGTTCCCTGAAGGAGGGAATGGAGGACGTAGTCCCCTTGCCACTACTGCTGGACCACCGCTGACTTCAGGTTACGCTTGGCTCCTCAGCGAAAAAGCAACTAGTGCCTGCATCCACTTCCGTATTTATACCCGCGCCTCGGGGGCGGAGTGTGTGATGTGAATCACGTACGCCAATTCCATTGGCTCGTTCATTAGTACTCGAAGAACATTGGCTCCCTGACGCGATCACCATTCAGTCGACGTAAGACTTTGTCCTCCGTTCCCTCCTTAAGGGAATGGTGGGTTGCATATGGACGTAACCAGGACGTACTTAAAGCCGCTTAATATAAAGTGGGACCGAATGTTGATAGTGCGTTACTCATTTGTTCTTCTGTAGTTATTCATTAATGAAGGAACAGTATTCTAAAGTTTTACCAATGTTTCTTGAGCATCAAATCATCATATTAGAATGATTTCTGAAGGATCTTGTGACACTGAAGACTGAAGTAACATGAGACATGAATAAATTACATTTTATAGTAGGCTATATTGAGAAAACAGCTAAAACAGTTATATTGTAATAATATTTAAGTAAGTAAACTTTATTTATACATCACCTATCACAGATAGATATCACAAAGTGCTTTACAAAGTGCAACAATTTAAATAAAAGAACAATAAAACACAGATAAACCTATCAGAGCTAAAAACAAAACATAAAACATAAAAGCCCAATCAACTAAAAGGTTTTATAAAAAAAAGTGTCTTCAGCTGCTTTTTAAAAGAATCAACAGATTGGACCACACACAAACTCATTTGTTCAAGGGTTTGGGGGAAACTGCCTGAAAGGAGTTTTGAAGCATGTTTTGGGGACCATCAGGAGGTTGCGGGAGGAGGGGTAAGGGGTCAACATGTCTGTGATGTCCATGTAGTCAAAACTAACCTTTTACAATCAATTCCGACTGGAAGCTAATGGAGTGTGGATAAAACCGTAGTAATGTGTGTCCTTCTGTTGGTTCCTGTTAAAAGCCCGGCTGCAGGGTTTTGCACCATTTGAGTTGACTCAGAGAAGATCTGTTAAAACAAGTAAAAAGAGAATTACAATCTAAATGAGAAGAAATAAAGGCATGAATAATCATCTCCATGTCAGCTTTGGACAACAATGTTCTCAATTTAGAAATATTTCTCAAATGATAAAAACAGTTTTTGACCAACTGTTTGATTTGAGGTAGTTTTTGATCTGGAACAATGATTAAGGTTTCAGTCTTTTTTTGTTTTCAGTTGTAAGTAGTTATTGTTTAACCATTTCTTAATGCAAGACAGGGATTACAATAATTCAGTTAACTTAATTAACTCTGACTCTTTCAATGAACAGTACAACTGAATGTCGTCAGCATAAAAGTGATAAGACACAATTTTTAAATGACTAATTATTTCACCAACAGGGCTAATATACAATAAAACAAAATAGGACCTAAAACCGAGCCCTGAGGAACTCCACATGACAGAGGGGACATTTCAGACACAATATTACTGTTTTTACTGAATTTCTGATGAAGTAAATGTGGCCTTGGTGAGCAGAAGAGACTTATTTAAAAATCTTACCAGCCCCAAAACTTCAAACAGCATATATATATATATAATATTGCAATTTTTTTTTTTTATCTTTCAATTTTGAATGACTACAAAAGGCTTAGAAATTACTAATAACCTCTAAACTGGGTTCTTGTTTAAAATGGCTAGGGTTTAAACATTATAATTACAAATATAAATATTTTTAATATAGTTCTCTGTGCTTGAATCTTGCTCTCCCAGGTTCTTCGTAAGTTCAATGATCAGACGTTCATTTCTTTTAACTGGATTATCTATCACAGTGTCCTTTGCTTTCCTTTGCAATAAACAGACCCAAATGGCCCAGTGTGAGTCATAGGAAACCGTCTTTCAAGGACAAAACACAGGGTTTTTTTCTTTCCTTGTGTAATTCTCCTTTAAAAGCACTCTACATATATATATTATATATATATATATATATATATATATATATATATATATATATATATATATATATATATATATATATATATATATATATACTGCATTAATTCAATGTAATAAATATGGTATTTTACCCACTTAGTGGGTCAAACTTAATTGAAGCAAGCAATGCTCTTAAACTCCCTTTTGACATTTTGGATTTAGATACAATTCAGCAAAATGCTTTCCTTTCAGAGATTTATCTGAACGGTGTGTCCAAGCCTCAGTCCTGCCCTCTGATGCTCCTCCTTATTCATTCTAGCTGTTTTATTAATCAAATCTTCAATTTAGAGGGCGTAGTCTTTTATGGCCTTGTCCCAAGTCAAGTCAAGTCAAGTCATCCTCATTTATATAGCGCTTTTAACAATGTAGATTGTTTCAAAGCAGCTTTACAGAGATAAAGATATAATTTAAGGTAACAGAGATTGGTTTGGTTTTATAGTGGCTCTTGAAAAATGTTTTTTCCAGCTAAAGTTAGTTTTGCCACAAAATGCCACACATCAGCTATGCGCTTTATTAACTTACACTGGACTTACAATGATCGTGAAGTCCACGGCTGTGTCCGAAATCCCACCCTATACCCTTAAATATATGGCACTATTTTAGGGAACAGCCATTAGTAGTGTCTGAAACCATAGTGGACATTATCAAGTTCACTCATTAAGTTTACGGGGCAAATTCCAAACAGCATTTCTGCGTCCTTGACAGTGGCGTCCCGAGCCAACACCGGGACCTTATGCAGGATTATCAAGGCGGGCCCCCTACTACAGCATGTGATGACGCAAGACCCGGGGATTCCCCAGTCCATAATTCGAAACAAATTACACCAAAAACCATCATTGTTCGTTTTCACACGTGTATTTAATGATCAGTAAATCAATATCTTACAGTCACGCGGGCCCCTGATTGGTCCGGGCCCGTAAGCAACCGCGTACCCTGCTTACCGATAGTTACATCTGTGGTCCTTAAGGGCCCTTCGGGAGGGGGACGCCATTTCCAAATGAAAGTGAACAACTGGATTTATTCACGAAGGGCCCTTCTACAAGGCAATTAGCGAAGGGTACATGCGATGTTCACTTCAAGGAAGCAATTTTCTCATGTATGATGTGAAAAATTATGTTTTATCATGTGACCCTGCAAATACATGCCTACTCGTGATTCATTTTAAAGCTAGATAGATGGCGGGAGTGTTCGAGCTAATTTACAAACAGAGCAATTCAAGTTGTTTTGTTTTGTTTGTGATATTTCACACATTTTTGTCATGTTGTATTTAAATAAGTTTTATAGGTAAGAAATTTGTTAAGTAACGAGGGTCCAAAGATGAGATGGCAAGTTTTAATGTTGAAAGCAGAGAAATACACTCACACACACATAAGGCATATTTTAAAACCTTATATATATATATATATATATATATATATATATATATATATATATATATATTTGCAACAGTTATGTTAACAGCAGCAATAAGACATGTCGTGAGAACAGCTGATGGACGTTGTGCGTTGTCATTGAAACATGCCCAGGTGAAGATAATGAGGAAATGATGTTGTCCATCTTTGCTCCCTTCACCAAGTGCCTTCACCGTACTCACTCCAAAGTGCCCACTTCAAGGGCTCTGCCCTACGAAGGGAGTAGGGCATAGGGATGCTCACCTCACTTGCGCTCAACGGCTAGAGAATACCCACAATGCACTGTGAGAGTCGCGCTCGCGCACTGAATGAATTCCCGCGTCTGACCAGAAGATGGCGCCGCCATATATAGGTATACATTCCTTTTTACATTATTATTAAACTGTTTGATTAAGGTTTATAGATAGTTTCCATGACAGAGTTAAGAGTTAATTTTCAACTTACTATTGGAGTTGCAAGTTTCAAATGATTATTAAACATCAAGCATAAATTCAAAAGTTGCAGCACTACCGGCACTCAGTGTCCGAATTCACTCACTCGTTTTCATTCACTCCTTCAAGTGGACTTTATTAGTGGAGTAATGTAGGCAATAGTGAATGAGGGTGTAGGGGGCGATTTCGACACAGCCCATGAGACTGGAGAGTGTCCCATTTGGTGATTTTAGGTGTCAGAAGGGTTCGCGGTCGATGTGTAGAAATATCCAAACATCCCCGAAACAAGATATATTTACTGCATTTCATTCTTAAAACGAGAGCATTTACGGCAATATTTTCAGAGAATATGTGTTGAATTATCTTATGTAGGCTTAATTGGCATTTAAAA